>NC_056743.1:1201307248-1201607248 GCF_019279795.1 Protopterus annectens | reverse complement strand
ACAAAATGCCTTATCAAAACCTGGTAAAGAAGCTGACCACATAGTTGATTTTAACTTCTCTATGGTAAGAACTCTAAAACAGAATATAAGGAAAGGGCACTGCAGAAATGATTTGCTGATCAGTGAAACTGATTGTCAAGTAACATAAACTAACATAAAAGGCACAGTAGCTATGCAGGCAGTAAACACAGCACTAACCAAAATGCAGGAAACAAAGCTGAAAAAACACTGCTTCATGAACTTTAAAATTCAGATTTATTGTAATACAAACAGAAGACTTAGTAAGCGCTTTCACCTGGATAGGCTTCTTCAGACCAAAAGAATCCCCCTCTTGTACAACCTTATATGGCAAAAAAGGGGCAAAAACAGATAAACCATTAAAGGCACAGTACAACCATCATAGTACACAACATAAATAAAGTGCTTACTCTAAAATACTTTAACCATAGTAAAATAAAAACACGTGTACCACTCATAAAACATGAATAGAACTGTATAAAAACAAAAAACTGCATGAATTCATACTGAGTTGCACAACACTAACAATAAATCCTCTCACTATATATATACATACATATAATCGAGTTTTCAGAAAGTCGAACTTCATATGGTTGAGACCATATGAGTGACTTTCAAAAAAGTTGAACATAAAACAACTAAAGTCTATGTTTTTGCAGGGGGACAAGCCCCTGCACCCCCCACACCCCCCTGCATGTTATATATACCAATTCCGAGATTGCAGTACAGTGGAAAAAATGGTAAAGTCCTCATCCCCACTGCACTGTGATCTCCATACAAAATCTTCAACATTTTGGAAAGCCGATCTTATGTCTTGACCACATGAAGTTTGACTTTCTGAAATGTTGATCTTCTGAAGGGAAGAGGACCTATAGATATATCTATATCTGTATCTATATATAAAGTTAAGTGAGGCATGGGGATGGGGCTTCTCCCACATGGGGTGAAAAACACACACATTTAATTTTTTCATTAGGTTGAATTCCTGACCAGTTGTACTTGAGGAGTTGGTTTCTCGCCAAATTGCAATTTATCAAAACATAGTAGAAGCATTGTGCTCGGTTCTCTCATTAAATTAATTTTCCATTTAATATGTTTCCTGAAGTGTTTTTTACATCTGGTTGCACTGGAAGTTTCTTTTTCTGCTTTTGAAGACTTTAAATATCTTGAGGTCTTGTTTATGACTAAAGGTAGGGAAAACGGGGATTAGCATAATGGTTAAAGTGTTTACCTCCCATATATAAAGTTCAAAGTTTGATTCTCACTTTTGGAAGGGAAATTGGTTAGGCTTAAAATGTCTCAAAAGGACAATTATCCTAGTACTAATCTATGAACCTATGAACAAACTAACCAGCGCATGTGGCAGTGGAAGCAGTAATGCAGGTATTCCACAATTTTGTGTTTGTGAAATAAATTACTTGCAGGACACTCTCAATTTATCAGTCAGCTTATGTTCCCATCCTCCCCTATGCTCATGAGTTTTGGTTAATGACTGAAAGGATGAGACCATGGATAAAAGCAGCAGAAATAAGACTCCATGTCAGGATAACTAGACTTACTCTCTGTGATAGAATGAAGAACTTGTCAAAATAAGAGGAACTTGGGGTATACTCATTCTTGTTCTTCCAGCTAACATCAGTCAGCTGAGGTGGTTTGGGTTTGCTTGGGAAAATCTGGAGATCCTACAGGATGAGTTAAAGACTGTTGCTGTGGATAAGGAAGATTGTCCTCCAATGCTCATCTTGTTATTAGTATGACCCTTACCAGAATAAAACGTAAAAATGAATAGCTGGATGGATGTTATCTTTGAAGGTTCAGCATATATTATATGAGTTAGAATTGGTAGGAGAAGAAAGTAGTTGTGTATGTCCCCCTGAGCAAAAAAAAAAAAATAATCTCCCATCTTGTAAGCCTAGGCTTAGATAACTCATCAGTCTCCTGGTTTAAAAACTACCTCAACAATAGACAACAGGCAGTACTATGGAATAATAACTTGTCTCCACTCTTACCTGTAAAACTCGGAGTACCTCAGGGATCTATACTGGGCCCCTTGCTGTTCTCAATTTTTACAAATAATCTCCACTCAGTTGCAAAAGGTTCAAGCCTTATACAATACGCAGATGATTCAACTATAATATGTAACGCCCCTACTTTACCAGACCTCCACAAAAAGACACAGGATAACTTTCACTCAGTGGAAACATGGCTCACTGAGAATGGCTTGATACTCAACCCCAAAAAAACCAAGCTCCTGCTATTTCATCCCTCAACTACAACTGCCCCCACCTGCACCTTTACTATCCACTCTAATAACGGTACCCCCATATCACCAGAAGCCCAGACAAAACTACTAGGTATTACTATTGACAATAAGCTCAAATTTGATGTACACATTAATCTGGCCATTAAAAATACTAACAAAAAGCTAGGTAGCCTCTACAAACATAAAGCATTCCTGACCCATAATGCTAGAACTACAATTGCACGTACACACCTTCAACACTACTGTACGCCTCACCCATCTTGATTAACTTATCCAGAACAAAAATTGATAAAATGACAACCTGCTACAATCAGATAGCCAAATTTGCCAACAACAGCTCCTACAGAACACATCACTGCCTAAACCTAAAGCACTTGGGCTGGATGGAACTACCAAACTTACTTATTTATAGTCAGCTGGTTATTACTCACAAAATACTCTATCAACAAAATATATCACCTTCACTGGCTACCATTGTTCAACAATATTCCTGTCCTAGGCATCTCCGCTCAACTGACAAATTACAGTTAACTGTTACTAGATCCAACAACCATGCTGGAGACTCCCTTTACTCTTCTTACGTGGCCAAAATCTGGAACTCCCTGCCTACATCCTTATCCCTGATTATCTCACTACCTACATTTAAAAAAGCTATCTACAACTACCTCAACAACAAATGGTTATGTCCCTGTTCAACTCCAGACTAAGGCCGGATCCCCTCCAGTACTATTGTAACCATTGTCCTAAACTAGAGTCCTATCTGTTACTTGCATATAAATGTACACCACATCAAAGGTATGATAACATACACATAACAGTGTTAGTATGATCAATGTAAAACTGTTTAATGACTATTGTAAAATGTATCTGTCTGTAGTTTATACCTATAAGTGTCTTTAGTTTATACCTATAAGTGTCAATAACTACATATCCTAATGGATCTAGATGAAATATGTATCCAAGTTTGTCTGTATGTTCTGTAAAAATTGTCTCTTTGGAGCTTTTCTCCCCGGGCCTCCACTGAAAATGGACATATATCCAGCTGGACTATCCCAGTTAACAAATGTAAAATAAATAAGACAAGCAAGAGAGAAGTCCTGAGTGAGGTTATGGTGCAGAAGACAGCACTATTCAGTACTCAACACCATTTATCTGGCAGTTTAGCTCAGGAAGTTACTGCTACAAGATGTTGATGAGCTTCATCATGTAGTCCTTGGTTTGAGTCTCCTAATTTCTACTTGCAAACTGTGTGACATGAAGCAGGCCACTTAAACAGGCAATGCTTCCTCAGGACACTTGTATCCCCTGAGCTTACCTGATAAACAAAAGAAAAAAAACACACCAGTTTAGACTGAAGTCTCCAAGAAGGGTAGAGTTTTTTTCTGAACACCAAGGTAATATGGAATCTAAATCCATGCCTGTCATTGTTTGGAACATGGGTGATGCTAATATAATAGAGGGATAAATACTCACAATGGGCTGGGATTGTTTTAGGGGTATCCCGTTACACTAGCCAGTTTGTACATCTATGTCCCCCCGGGGAAATGTATAAGAATAGCACTAAAGTGGGTTTTTAGTTTCAGGAAAAGTTTCAGAAGGGCAGGGAAAGCTGATAATATGTTATGGTCAAAGGGTTCTTAATGGAATGGTAATGAACTGTATGTAATAAAGTGGCTAAATGAGTTTATGTGGTCATAGCAACACAAAAATATTACAGGCAAACAATGATAAGGACCTAGTTTACGATAATGACCTGATAATGGAGATAGTGCATATCAGCTTACAGTGAGAAAGAGAAATACACTGAAATGCAATCTTGAGTATAATGGAAATTAGATGAACTATGCATGGGACTCATGTTCAAACCTATGTGGCAGTAAAAAGAGTTACTAAGAAGTCTAAGGCAAGTCAGCAAGAAAATTATAATAAGGCTGATCTGCAGCATAATGCAGTCAGAGAAATAAAGAAGCAGGGTATCTGCAAACGTAATGAAGCTGAAGGGTACAGTTTAGTGGAATGAGAAGATGGACTGGGATATACAGTATTTCAAAGCTTAATGTAGATGAACAGTTCTAGAGAAAGATTTAGTGGTTTACTGGGGATGAATGAGTTGTGTTAAGGCAATTTAGCACTTCAGATGCGTATGTTGTTAATGACATTTTCCTCAGAAAAGCCAGATGATAGTTGCAGTTAAAATTGGAAGTAGGTCATTTTTATAAAGCATTTATTTGAGAAAGCATGTGGTCTTTGTAGCAAACAAATGGTGGTGGATGTACTATTTAGTGCCTCTAGAGACAGTATAAAGTCCTAGAGTATTTCTCTCTCACAGAAGTGAATCAGGCTGAATCTCAATTATTCAGCTTACAGTGCTGTCCTACTGGGAGTTCTGGGTAGTTTCAGAGGGATTCGGACCTTATACAAGAGAAAGTTATAAGTTATATTAAGTGTTTAGTATACTCATTGCATATTGCATATATTGTATTAAATACTTGTCACCATCAGGCTTGTCTCCTCCTGTATAAAATATTTTCAAGTAGCTTAGCTGACTCTTATTCTGCCCTTATTTACTGTACCTTTCTCTTGCCTACATACTTATGTACAGCACAGTCCACATATGGTATTATCTGTATTATCTACACTTTATGCAATGTTTGCTGTATACTCCATGCATCAATGGACTTTGGACATACTACTACTTACCACCTTTGGTCCAGGTTATGGATCACTTCATTTATCTGGTTAATAAATGTAAAATAAATAAACAGTGTTTTTGGAGAGGCTCTTTCTGCACCCTGATCCCTCAATAGCCTTCAAGGCTCCATCCCATCTGATCCACTAGTCCATTCGTTATGCTGCAGTGTGGCAGGCTGTGGCTCATTTCCTCCACCTAGGGATGAGGGTTAACTGGCATTAGTGGCGTCATCAACCACTCACAGAACCAGAGGTGATTTTGCACTTATGTCCTAACCAGTTTCCAGGGTGTATGCCAGCACTGTCCCAAGGAATGGCATGTAATGGGCATCTGTAAAGGATGTGTTTCCTACTTCTGAAAGAGATGTCTCCTCAAAGGCCCTGCTTATTAAAGATAAAGTGCCTCAGGTAATCTGCAGTCTCCAGGAATTTAATATGGAGATCATACTTTTAGGCAAACACCCCACACCCTTTCCCTAGAGAGAGAGAGAGCGAAAAGCACTTCTTCTTTCCCATTCTCCTGTCTCCCCTGGTCACTTCCTTTATCACCCAAACCACTAATTCAAGTGGTTGACTGGATCATAGCAAGAGCTTTATATCCCTTTATATTAGTTTTAAGATAAATGCATGAAAGATATTAGACGTGATAGCAGGAAATGTGGAAGTGTAACTAGTTTGTGGAAATATAAAGGAGAATGATTGCGAAGTGGGGGGGAGTGGGGATTATGACTGTGACTACTTATGTAATTGAAATTCATAGTTGGTAAATGCCATTGTACACAGTAAGACCTGAACTGATAGAAGACTAACATAATAAGCTGACTTTTGTTTAAATAATTTTGAATGTGCTTACAATTTAAAATGGGATCTTTTGCATACTGAGGTTAGATGTGTAACTGGAGAATTGTTAGATCAGTATACAAACTGAGGAGAATGGCTAAAAATTAGTTGTCATTACAGGTGAACTGTATTGTAAAGAAATAAAATATATGAATGTTAGGACTGAAAAAATGTGTTTAAGGCTTATTAAAAGAATAGTGTTATAACAATTATCGTGTTCAGCTTGCTATAAATTTTGGAATAGAATGAATTTCATGGGCATTAAGTTATATGCCTGTGAATTATGAATGTTTACAAAGAAAATGAATGAGAAAGAATGAAAGAAATGTATTCATGAACTTTTATTATAAAAAGTAGCAGTAAATTAGTATGACTGTAAAGTTAACGACGTGCAGGGAGGTGGGATTATTGATGGCTAGCTGAAGACTCCAATCTGCTTACAGAGGAGTCATAGTACACATGTGCCATTCCCTGCTCTCCAGCGACCTTGAGCTGTACCTGTAAAGTGAATGATGTATTTGAAAGCACACATCGATATGTACATATATCTGATTTGGTTTTTAAGCTTGTGGCTTTTATGACTCTATTTTATTTGGCCACATTAAAAAAAAACAGCTAAACTAGATTATACCAGTAGGTCATAAACTGAACATAAAATGAATAAAAAATTGTAACAGCTGCTTTACTTATTATCAACAGCAGTCACTAAACAGAACTCTCAACTTTTGAACAATACATCATAGTCCTGGTCTTTAAATATCAAAGCAGAGGTCCCAAAAGATGAGCATTTTCTTAGCTTTTGGAATGGAAGGTCTTTAAATACTAGACCATATACATTTAGAGAAAAGGAAACATTTTACATATTTCTTTTTCGTTTATTTGGTAATGCACACACCCTTTAACAGGTCTATTTTTACAAGGAAAATCTAAAAGCACTTAGTAAATGTAGGAAAAGCAATGTAAAATCTAGTGTCAAAAATCATAATGCTATGGTTAAATCATAGCAGCTGAGAAGTATGTCACTAAAGTAAGTGAAATCTTTATCAGCTAAGCAAGCCAATGAACATGACTGAAAAATTCAAATGTTTCAAATCAAGTTTCCTGACATATGAAGCAAATGATCACACAAGAAGATTAAACATCGTGTCAGCATAAAACAAGATCTGTGTGTGGAAGATAACCAACCACAGATTTATAACTTTTATTAAACTTACAATCAGGTCAAGTACTTTCAGACAAGTTAATTATTCATTAAGACAAAACCCTTTAAAATGTCCGCACACTGAATAAATACCCTATTACTTCATATGTCCTGCAGGCATAACAGGACTAGTATTTTAACAATTTCTTAATTCCACTTAAACTCAGACTGGATCTAATTGAGAATTTGTCACTGAGATAAGAAATGCTAAAAGCCCGCAGGTGATACTGCTTCAGTGATTCCATGTGAAGCGATCAGTGACATTTTTTTCCAAAGTCATTTTACCTAAAAGCTAGCTAATACAGAAAAAAGGGTAAAAAGAATGTATGTCCTGCTTCCACTTTATGTTTAACTAGTGCATTAAACTTGGTTGCATTATGTATGTTTCTGGAGTGCTCTGCAAAATCTTATCTAAACATATGAAACAACTTTTCACAGCTTAATGAAATTCCTGCACAAGGGCATGCAACAATGTCAGTATCAGAGACACATAAGGAGCCTAGCAGCTCTCATCTGTATGCAGCTAGGACCAAATGTATGGCCATGTCATTTGTGTTCCTGAAATGCATGGTCATTTAAAAGTGACAAAAAATTATATGCAGCTCTAACAGCAACAAGTCTCACAGCTAGGTCTGCATATATATAATTGGGAAGAGTTGAGGCCATCAGTTTGCAAATGTTTTTTACATAGTATCACACTCCTGCAAGCAGTACAGTATGACAGAATGAGTAGGGAACCTGGGACTTGCAGCCCTGTAAGGCCCACAGTAACATTGAGAAGGTTGATTTGATGAGTTCATTTCAGTGATATTTTTTAAATTGGTGTTATACAGCAATGTGCATGGTTGCCATTCAAAGATATCCATCCATCCCTCCAAAATACCATTTTCCCATTGTTTGCATATGGGATGAGGTTGTAATTTCAACAGTGACCATCATCTACATCCAAGGTTTACACTGCCGGGTTGCTAGCCATGCCACTGCAGTTCTTTACCGTTGCACAGTGATGCCTATGGCCAAATGAGAGTGCCTAATCCACATACTGAGTGGGAGGAAACACACACACACAGGGATGACATACAGACTCTGCACAGAAGGCACCTCAGCCAAGAATCAAACAGAGGAACTTACTGATGTGAGGCAACAACGTTATATGCCGTGCCACTGTGCCAACACTCGATTCATATAAATATATATGTGTGTGTGTGTGTGTGTGTGTATATATATATATATATATATATATATATATATATATATATTAAAAACACAAACACACACACACACACTCACACACACACACGTGCACACACATACAAACACATGCACATAGTCATACAAATGTGTCTGGCAACATGTCAGATACTCATTTTGCCAACAGTATCTTATTATAGCAACAGCATGTTTTACTCAATACCATGTAGGACACGATTTTGTTTCTAGGGCTAATTACCCTTTCATGGTGGTTGTGTTATCATGGAGTTTGTATACATAAGTAAGAGATTATGAGGGGCTCCCCCATGTAAATGTATTTTGTTGTGTAAAAGCAGATGTTTTTTCTTATTTGCTTTCTTCTGATCACATATTCAAGGCTGTTTTGCTTAGATATGTGGCTGGTTATGTATAGCTGTGTTTACATCAAGTGTTTTGATTTTTGATGCTGTTTGTTCAGCCATGTGTGAGTGTTGACATTTGAACATTTTAAGATTTGCTCACATTTCTGACAAGGAGTCCATATAGGGTCACACTCAGCTTTATATATATATACACACATATATATATATATATATATATATATATATATATATATATATATATATATATGTATATGCAATGGGGACTAGATTGAATGGACAGTGCCCCAACATCCAGTAGACTGACACCATTTGGTCAACACAGACAGGATGTCGACAGTTGTGTGAGACTGACAATCCCCGAGTAGGGGAATATTTATTTTCCCCGGGGAATGTGCAATATCAAAGTTAGTATCTATAATTAGCAGGGGCTGTGAGGGTTGCAGGGAGCTTGCCCACTGCAAAAACACTTGCCGTTGGTTTAGTCTGCTCTGAGCTAATCCCTGTAGCATATGTAGAATGTGTTGATATTGGTGAGTTTGACAGTATGATGTCTATGTACCGGCTGTTGGGGCACTGTCCATTTGTTCCAGTGCCCTATGTTTTTATATATATATATATATATATATATATATATATATATATATATAGGTTCATAGGTTTATACTAGGCTATCTGCCCTAAGGCATTTATAAACCTAGCCCAAAGTTTTGTGGCTTACGCCACCCCTTATATGAAAAAATACTGTGCCCATTAGTTTGTTGTGCCTCTGTCCAGCAGTGACACAGAGATGATTCCCGGGGTAAACCTACGCTCTCCCATCCATTTCTCTTGAACAGAGCCAGCGAGGTGCTCTGCCTCACATGGACCGGGATTTTATTCCACAGCATAGGGAGTCTCTGAGTGATAAATCTATCCCTCCAGCACGTCCTATTTATATCCGTGCTAAGGTTTAAGTCGCTTGCTCTAGTGGTTTTGGTGGATTTGGATTTTTTGAGGTGGAGCATGTCCATTAATTCCGGGTTGGACATGGCCTTGTATGTCAGGCACATGTCACCTCTGAGCAGACGGTATGCGACTGAATAGAGCTGGAGTTTCTTCAATCTGGCAGCATATGACAGATTTTGGAGTCCCTTTATCCTTTTGGTGAGGAACTTTTGGGGTCTCTCCAATTGCTGCAGATGTCGGGTGAGATACATCCCGAATGGTGCATTGTACTCGATCATTAGTCTGATAAGTGAAGAGTACAGGGGAACAATGACCTCACTAGATCTGGATGTGAATCCCTTCATGATCAGGTGGGCAATGTAGAAGGTCTTTCTAACCACTTTAGCAATGTGAGTGTCAAAAGAAAGGACACTGTCAACCTGGGTCCCCAGGTCCCTGATAACCTCTTTTGTGCTTAGTGGATTGCCACCTATATGGTAGCTTGGGGTTACCTTGTTTTTCCCGAAGGGTATGACTATACATTTTTTGGTGTTTAACTTCAGGCCATGGCTCTGGCACCAGCTATCTGTTTCCGTGAGTCCCTTCTGAAGGATATCCATGTCCGATGCACTTTCCACTATGGCCCAGTTTGCAGTCGCCTGCAAACTTTGTCAGCCAAAGTCCTCCCATGTTGGCCTGTACTTCTGAGAAGTAGATGCTGAACAATAGGGGCCCAAGGACCGAGCCCTGTGGGACACCACTTGTGACCGGCTTGGAGTCTGACATAGCGCCAGCAACTCTAACCCTGTGGGTTTTGTCCTTAAGCCAGTTTGCAACCCATCTTGTGACATATGGGTTTACATTTAAGCTGGTAAGTTTTTCTACAATACCCGAGTGGGGTATTGTGTCGAAAGCCTTTGCAAGGTCAAGGTAGGCTGTATGGACTGCCTTTCCCTCATCAATGGCCTTGGTGACTGTTTCGAAGAAGTCAACCAAGTTCAAAAGGCATGATCTGCCCTTGACGAAGCCAAACTGGGTCGGGTCCAATGTCTGCAAGTCCCCTACATCTTTGTTTATGAGCTCCATTATGATCCTCTCCATAGCTTTGCAGACTAGACTTGTTAAGCTTATGGGGCGGTAATTACCAGGGTCCATAGAGGCACCACCTTTGTGGAGTGGGACCACAGTTGCTGTACGCAACTCCTTGGGCACGTATCCTGTGGTAAGGCTGAGATTAAACAGCTGCCTTATGTGCGGGTTTAATTCCTCATTTAGCTCGTGTAGCACACAGCCGGGGACACCATCCGGTCCCATTGATGCTGTGTTTTAGCTTTAGAGAGAGCAGCTTTCACCTGCGCATTTGAGATGTCTGGGAGGCTACACTGCTGGGATAGTTATCTCTCCTTTAGGGGAGAGGGGTGTAGTTTGCACTGAACCTGTCTGCCAGTATGTTGGCAATGTCTGTGGGTTCAGTGATTTTTGTATCATTTTGGACTAATTATGAGCATATCTGGGAGTTTCCACCCAGGTTCCTAACATAGCTGAAAAAGGCCTTATGATTGTCCTTTGAATCCATGGCAATTTTTCTCTCAAAATTGGCCTTAGTTGATTTTATGAGTGCTCGTATATTTTACTAATAATGATCAGGGGTGACTTCCCTTTTATGGATTTTGTTCTATCATGTAATAGCTTTCTCCTCTTATTGTAAAGTTTGTTAATGGCTGGGGTCCACCAGACTGGACATTTGCCCTTTGTGGAAATAGTCTTGGTTTTATTTGGGATTGCCTGATCCATGCAGTCCTGGAGGTGTTCATAGAAGGCATTTGTAAGGGCTTCCGCAGCTTGGGTTGTGGTTTCCACTGGCTCAGGGGCCTTGAAGGATACCACACCAGTCTTGAGTAGTGTGAAGTTTGCTTTAGAGAAGATCTTCACTGTGGTCTTTTTTGTTTGGGGTGGGGGCGGGATGTGGATTTCCAGTGAGATTAGTTTATGATCAGATCTCACCAATGAGGGATATACTTCCGGTGTGGAGCATTTTGTCCCCATGTTTGTGATAATGAGATCTAGTAAATTTTCTCCTCTCGTGGTAACAGTGGCTAGCTGTTCCATGGCATTTGAATTTATGAACTCCAGGAACCGTTGGGCTAGAAAGTTAGGGCTTGAGTAATGTTCCCAGTCTATATTCGGGTAGTTGAAGTCACCCAATATGATGGTGTTTGGAGATACATTTATACCCTCCAGTGTCTTCAGGAAGGCTGTGTGGGGTTCCTGAGTTTGAGAGGGTGGCCTGTAGCATGCTACAATTTGTAGAGCAGTTTTGCCTATGGTTAGTTGCACCTGGATGGTTTCCGAAGCTTCGTGCGTTTACACCAACCTGGAGGTGTGGGTATCCTTTATGAATATGGATACACCCCCTCCTTTTGTGGTGTGGTCCGGGTTTTGGGGCCCGAACGCATGATATGAGGTAAAACCTAATAGTGCCGGGGTGCTCTCAGGAGCCTTGAACCAGGTTTCAGTTACAGCATAGACATCGATGTTCTCCATACTGAGAAGGGCCTTGAGTGTGTGCATTTTGAGATTTAGACTTCTGGCATTGAGCAGCATTACCCTCAGTTTCTTCCCATTTTTGTTTTCTAGGGTGGTAGGTTTAGAATTTGAGCCTTGCCTAAAAAGGCACTATGGGGGTGGCAAGAGCCTTAGCCAATATCCGGAATCCCAGGGGTGACAGGTGCAAGCCGTCCCTTGCGAAGCAGCGTGGCTTGTCAAGCATGTCATCCCAGGCAGACAGACACTGGATCCCCTTTGAATGACACCAGACATTAAGCCAATTGTTAAAGCTGATCATCTTGTCTCTATATTGTGGCATCATTCTTGGTGAAGGAAGGATACTGCTCAGGATCATACCTGCCTGGGCTACATAATCAGAGAGCTCCTCTATGTCTCTTTTCATGTAGTCCAGGGAGGTACGTCTCAGGTCGTTCACACCAGCATGGACAATGACTGTGTCATATTTGTACTTGCCGTAGAGTGACCCGAGTGCTTGTGTTATGTGGCTGATTCTAGCGCCCGATAGGCAGCTTACTGTGACCCTCTCCTTGTTTAGCCTGGTGAGTGGGACGTCAGTGTGTCTGACTATGGAGTCACCTATGACAAGTATGTTTGGTGTTGTATTTGGCCTTAAGGGCTGTGACTGCTTTGCACACTGATTTTGTGGTTTATGTGTTGCTTGTGGGGTGTCTTGAGGTAGCAGTTGTTTGGATGTCTGCTTTGGAGGCCTCTGCTGTTTAGGTAAATTTTTACTCAGAGCCTCCGAGTATGTCTTTGTGTGTTTATGTGTTTGATTCAGTGGTGTGGTAGCATTATGTGAGGCTGGTTTTGTGGTGTGTGTAGCTGCCTTCTCCTCCTGTCTGGTCTTGCCAGTCCTGAGTTGAAAGAGCTCAGCCTCCAGTTTGGCTAAATAGCTGCATCTCTCGCAAGTATTTGTGTTATGTGGGAGGAGGAGAGGGTTGTCTGTGTACATGAGGCAGTTATAACATTGCCTCAAGATTCCCAGATTCACCAGCTGGACCGGAGAGGAGATTGACAACTGACCTTTGGACATGCTAGAATAATATTGGGAATTCCTTAATAATTGAAAACAAGGGCCAGTGGGGAGTGAGGGTGTAGTGCTTTTAATTTTTGTGCTGACTTATATAATTGCTTTAGTGAGCAAGTGCCAGGTAACTTGAGTGCAATGTGTTACAAGTAACCAAATGCAAAACGACAAACAGTAACTTTCTTTCAAGTGAAACAAAGAAATAAGTACAGTAAGCAATGCAGATATCACTAGTGATCCACAGAAGTGCTGAGAAGCCGTATTAGATGGAATTAGCGTTCCAGGAAATAACAAGCAAACAAACAACAAGCATATAAACAAAGCTAGATTCAGCAGGCCTGGATCTAGTCTATGCTACAGCAAACAAGGTGTACCAATTTCAGTAAGATACAGTTCAAATATTCAGGCACTATAAACCTTTAACCAGAAATTCCCAGCTCAGAAGGGCAGAGTCCAGCCTCTTCTCCCACAAGAGTGCAGACCACAAACCTTCTTAATGTAAAATAACTGGCCTGAAGCCCAAGTGCTTAAACCAGAACTAATACACTTGGACACTGGACTCTCAATTAGCAGTTCCCAACTTAGAAGGATGAAAGCTACCTGTCCTGCCACCACAGTGCTTGCCACAAACCTTCCTAATGTAAAACAACTGGTCCGAAGCCCAAGTGCTTAATCCAAAAGACTTAGAATGATAGCTACACTTTAATCAAGTTACAACCAAGCAGTAATAAATACAATTGAATACTTTAGAGAATGTCTGGATTAGTGCTCAAGTTACACAAACAAAGCTAGATCCAGCAGGCCCAAATCCAGTCTATGCCACAGCAAACAAGGCGCACCAACTTCAGTAAGAAGCAGTTCAGATATGCATGCACTATAAGCCTTTAACCAGAAATTCCCAGCTCAGAAGGGCAGAGTCCAGCCTCTCCTCCCACAAGAGTGCAGACCACGAACCCTCTTAATGTAAAATAACTGGCCTGAAAGCCCAAGTGCTTAAACCAGAATTAATACACTTTTAGAATAACAGACACTGAGCCCTCAATCAGCAGTTCCCAACCTAGAAGGATGTAAGCTACCTGTTCTGCCACAACAGTGCAGACCACAAACCCTCTCAGTGCAAAACAACTGGTCCGAAGCCCAAGTGTTTAAACCAAAAGGCTTTGAATGAGTTACACCAAGCAGTAATAAATACAACTGAGTATTTTTACGATGATGCAAAAGTAAAATGAAGTAGGTAGAAACACAAGTAGAGTAAAAGCAGGTGAAATTTTTTTTTTTTTATTTTTTTAATCTACACAAGTGCTGAGATCAAAGAAACAGATTTGAGTGCTGAAACTAGAAAACTGGCTAGTTATAAGAAAAAAAAACAAGCTAGAAGGCTTCCCTCAAACACAGAAGGGCTTGGGGGCTCAGAAGCCTACAAATAGTCTATACCACTTAACAGGAAAGGCAGGAAATAAGCTTACATTTTTTTTTGTCTGTTTCCCAGATGCTCTCTTTGTACACAGTAGGAGTGCCTGAAATCAGAATATGATCTCACTGCACTCAGTTGAGTGAGCAAATGAGATGGGCCCAGAGGCAGGCTGAGGGGCGGGCAGTTTCAAGGCCACTAAGATTAACACCAAAACAAAAACAGGGAGGGTGGGTGAGAATAACTGAAGAGCAGAGTTAAAACTGCCAGTTCAGTTAAATATTCCTTCAACACAGTTTAAATCAAATTAAATACTGTATTTTTTTTAAAAAGTGCAGATAAAGGTACTTAAATTCTCTTATACGTCCAGTTGAATATAACCAAGTTCTTAGCTGGCCAAAGCTGAGGTTTTTAAGCAGAAAATATTTCACACTGTACCACTTAAATAGGCAAGGACAGGAAATCAAAGAATGTGGCTACCCCCACACACACACATATATATATATATATATATATATATATATATATATATATATATGGATTCACTTCAGAAGCATGAAATACTGAAATCTTGAATTTCAGTATCTTGAGCCCAAGAAGTTGAATCCACAAAATAACGAAAAGTAAAAACTGTGAAATTCAAAACCTTGAATACCGGAAGTTTTGAATTTTGCAGTTTTACTACACACACACACACCCACCCACACCCACACCCACACCCACACACACACACACACACACACACACACACACACACACACACACACCATCCACCAGACAAACACACACAATCACTCTACACCCCCCCTACTTAAATATTCTCACTCCAAGGTCGCACTACATACAAGCACACACAAAACACCCCCACACAAGTTACTTTCTCTTCGCACACACACATCACAGCAACAAAACACACTGACACACACCACAGCCCCTACCCAAACCCCTTAACACACACACACACACACACACACACACACACACACACACACACACACTTACCTGAATACATGACCATAGCGGAACTTTAGAAGCATGAAATTCAAAACCTCCAGTATTCGAGGTTTTGAATTTCGTGCTTCTAATCTTTCGCTGTTATGTGAATTCGGCTTCTTGGGCTTGAAATACTGAAATTCAACATTTCAGTATTTTGAGCTTCTGAAGAGAACCCATATATATATATATATATATATATATATATATATATATATATGTATATATATATATATATATATATATATATATATATATATATATATATATATATATGGCCTTAGCTGAACTACTACCCTAGCTGAGAAGGCTCCATGCCTCCCCCCAGCCTACTCATACTATCCAGACTACCTTTTTCTTCCTTTTTTTGACAGTTTGTCTTATTCTTCATTTTCTTCCTGCTTGTATTCATTCATTCAACATGTTTTATGTAAAGCAATATTTCACTCTAATAACTATGAAGGAAACAACTGCATTGCTAGACCCCCAGAAGCCATGAGGTTTCTAGATGCTCTGAGATGCATTTCATAGTTTTTAAACAACCTTTTCATCCAATAATTTCCTGAACAAAAGTGATGATCAGAAAATAAATTTATTCTTATTCTTCAGCTTTGTTTTTTCCTGCATCCTTTTGTCACATCCTAACTAACTAAATGTAATAACTTGGGTGGAAATAACTGTATTGGGGGTTCTAAATGCTCTGAGGTACATTTTAAAGTTTTTTTAAATAAAATTTTCATCCAGTGATTGCCTGAACAGAAATCTTGATTAGGGAAGAAGTTCAGTTATGCTCTTCATTTATTTCTGAATCCTTTCAACACATCTTAATTGACTAAGACTACACGGTAATAACTGTGGTGGAAATAACTGCATTAAACTGGGATTCTGGGGGCCGCAAAGCTCGCATAAGCCATGGAGGTTCAAGATGCCCTGAGTTGCATTTTACAGTTTATTTAAATAACCTTTTCATTCAAACATGACCTGAACAAAAATCATGATTAAGAAAAGAAATTCAGTCTTTCTCTTCAGCTTTTGTTTTACCTGAATCCTTTCAGTACAACCTAACCTACCAAGACTACAATGTAATAACTAAATTAAGCTGGTGAGTCCACTAGGCATCAGAAGGCATGGGGTTATACATAATCTGCATTGTATTTTAGCTTTTTTTTCAACCTTCTGGTACAATGACAGCCTGACAAAAATCATATATGCTGTTTTTCTTTTGGCTTTTCCTGGTTGGGGGTCGCCACAGCGGAACTCCAGTCCGCTAATGATTGGCAGTCAATTTTTATGGTGCCGAGGTGCCAGCCCGACGCCCAACCTTCAACTAAGGCACGCCCATTCACCCATGTCTTTCGAATGCCACTTGACCGCGGGGAGGACATGCAGACTCCACACAGAAGGTGCTCCAGCCGAGAAAATCATATATAATTTAACTAATTCAACCATACTTTTTATTTCAAGAAAGAAATGAGTTGTATCCAAGGCTTAACGCTCAAAGTTAACCAAATAGGAATGCACAATAAACACAGAAGACAAATGCTTGTGATGATACATAAAACATATCAGGAAATAGCACCTGCCTCCCTATGCCTCCATTAAAGGGTAATCACTTTCTGTGTATCACCATCTGGCATTAAACTGGAATGAAAACCAATGGACAAATGGTCATAATCATATATATTTCAAGTCACTGCTGCCATATGTATATACAGCATGCCTCTTCACTCCTATCTGCAAAATATAGCTACCATCTGTTTACCTCTCTGTTGTCAGACTTGGACAAAAGTGAAAAAAAATGGAACATATTTGCTATTAGACACATATAAACCTAATTTAACTTCCCTAAAACAGTAGCCACCTGTATATCTGTATATCCATCTGATGTTTGATTGCAAGGAAAATGAAAAAAAAAAATTACAGTGATGTTTCTAACTTACTTTTAAACAGTACACTGCTCCTGTACAAAATTAGAGACCCTCTGTGCACCCCACTGAAGTTTGCGAGGAAAGTTAAAAAATAATGACCACAATGTCCCCAGCCCAACACAAGAAAGTGAGCCGAGAGGTTTGGCTGGGAAAGTTAAAGAAATAATGACATAATCCCCAGCTCCCCACAAAAGCTACAGTGACCTTCTGTGTACACCTCTGAGGAGACCTGGCTCTAGACTAGATGGTGTCAAGACAGAGATGACTTCTAAGCCTCTGTCAAAATCCTCTTATACAGTCTTGGTTTTTGGAGTTCACCACACCCCAAGAAGCTCTGAAGATCTGGTTATTCTGTGATGCATTTTATCCCTTTTTTGAGAAATGCCTGTAAAATAAACAAGTGACAAGAGGGTCAGTTACTTTCATCTAAACAAGCCCCACTAAACAGTTATAGCCACATCCATGTACAGTTCAGATATCAGATTGTGATAAGAGGATGGCCAAGTAAATCATTTTGCCATTGTTCCAAACAGTTACCTCACATTAACATATTCCAAGTTGCTTTACACATGTCACACTAGTCCTGCAAAGCCAGAATAATAAACAAACAACAGCAGGCATCAGTTTGTTTCCTCCTCCGACAGTCCCATCAATTATACCTATTCTGTCTGTGCATATTAGGTGTCAAGTTAAGTAGTTCATCTTATGTCTCACAAATGCACACTAGTCCTGCAAAGCTGGATAGTAAAACTGAGAAAACAAGAGCTAGAGTTATTTCGGGTTTATATTAGATCACCAAACATTTAAAAAGCGAACGGTGATTAATCAACCATATGTCTTCTAGTAGGAACCTGTTATTTCATCCAGAAACCTCAACCCCATAGCTCTTAACCTTTTACCTCCAGAACGAACTAAGGACAAATCCAAAAATAATCTGGGACATTTTTTTTTAAATATTAGTACTATTAACAAAAAGAGTTGACAGAATAAGAGAATGCGAAATAACATACATTTTCTGAAGGAAATTAAGTCTATAACTCTAATTACTGCCATTATTTATTAGGTGTAATCCACTAAGTATTTTCTCCAAATTACTAGTTTTGCTAGAGATTAGGAAGGAAAGAGAATATTTTGAGACAAAATTAGGAACAGTGGAGATGTATGACCACCAACCACCAATCAGTTATAGCCATGGGGTCTGATGGTCATGGACATGTTGCCACACATTAACGTATTCCAAGTTGCTCCACACAAATCATGAATCCATAAATAGTGTAGAAAACATCTAACTGATCACTGCCAACAAGAAAGAAATTAACAAAAATTACCTCACTGTTGTTTCTATCTGTCCAGAATTCTGCAGAATATCCCGACTTCCAAGGTACAGCCAGTCCATAAAGCCAGACATTAGAGTTTTATAGTTCTTATTTAAAAAAAAAAGTGTTCCACATTGATGCACACTCAATCCTTTGTGCACTAAGGCTTTGTACCTACTGTTTGAATGTTGCAAGGTCTCTGCACCATGACCTCACAACTTAAGTCTAACATGATGTTGCTTGACTTGAATGGTCAAGTCAAGTGGAACACCTCTCCCTTGGGGTGCCTGTCATGCTGTGGGAGCAGGCCCATTTTGTTCAAGGAAGCACTGCATTTTATTTATTTATCTATTTTTTAGAGCAAAAAATAATGTATTTCATTGCTCTAAAATATAAATAAACCTTATTATCTGTCTGTCATCACTCCATTTCATTCTACTCGTTTTTCATCATTTACTTAGAATGGTCAAGTCAAGTGGAGCACCTCTCCCTTGGGGTGCCTGTCATGCTGTGGGAGCAGGCCCATTTTGTTCAAGGAAGCACTGCATTTTATTTATTTATCTATTTTTTAGAGCAAAAAAATAATGTATTTCATTGCTCTAACATATAAATAAACCTTATTATCTGTCTGTCATCACTCCATTTCATTCTACTCGTTTTTCATCATTTACTTAACTATGCCACAGGTTTTTGACTCCTGCTAAATATAAGTTAGACTGAAAGAGAAGAAACATTTTAAAGAGCATTTGTAAAACAAATGAAAAGATTAAAAAG
The DNA here is from genome assembly GCF_019279795.1 of Protopterus annectens. NCBI lineage: Eukaryota > Metazoa > Chordata > Ceratodontiformes > Protopteridae > Protopterus > Protopterus annectens. Next base: position 1,201,587,720 of record NC_056743.1, on the reverse strand, counting down.
TACTTGAACTCCATAAATGTTTTTTCTTTAAATTGTGATCAAATACAAGGATATCGAATTTCAGTTAAATGCTGTTAAATTTTTTTTTTTTTTTTTTTTTTTTTGTTGTTGTTGTTGTTTAACACCATTTGGTCAACTAATCACAGTTTTAGCATTAATCTTACGAACTATAAATGAGTCCCTTGTGCATTTTAGGAATTGAGTTCCAACACTAGTTCAGTTTTATCGTTCTCTTTCTCGAAATGTTTATTTAACTAACATATTGAGGAGGTAGGTAAGTTGGTCTGAAGACATTTACAGTTATGATTAAGTCAGCTTCCAACAAGAATTGCAGACTACATTGATAAAAATTATATACTTTGCATATTACAGGGTTAGAATACATAGCTGTGGAATATAGCTTGGAATCAGAACATACACCCAAAATTAGATAGATAATGATAGCATATATCTGTACAACTTCTATATTACACCAGAATCATTTTGTAGAGTGGGCGTTCGAAAGACATGCGTTGAATGGGCGTGCCTTCATTGAAGGTTGGGCGTCGGGCTGGCAACTCGACACCATAAAAACCAACTGCCAATCATTAGCGGACCGGAGTTCCGCTGTGGCGACCCCTAACCGGGAAAAGCCAAAAGACAAACAACAACAACATTTGTACAATGTATATAATCAATTAAAGAAGTTCTAAGCTTATTTACTTAAAGTGGCACATGCAAGGAATATAACATTACTTCAGAAGTGCAAATCAAATTTAATTTCAAGTTTATTATTAAGTGCTTAAATGTCTACTGTATGATAAATAAACAGTGAAATAAAAATATAAAAACAAAAACAACACTACAACTACAATTTCATTAATTAACTTCAAGAAAACTATACTATAAATAAAACAAATGACTTGGAAAATGGTTAACATTAACACTTAGTGCAAATATAATCAGAAGTTAAGAGACAGAGATCTTTCAATAAGGCACAAGACCAAAATTCCATCTACCATCCAAGGAATCACAGTTCAGAGCTGGAACTGATACAGTAACTAATCTCGCAATATAAACTTGCTATAAAAACTAGTTTAAGATAATGTTAAGAAATATGCAAAGACAAAGTAAACAGCCAGACCCATTTTGGCTCCTAACCCAGTCAGTCTCACCTCTCCAGCAGCCATCTAAATTAATTTTCAGTTACTTTATAAATCCCAACTATTTAATATTGTCTGTGAAGTTATGCATCAGCCACTTTCCTGCCAGGAGCCAGAGTCTTACTTAAATGCAAAATTTAAAAATTGACATAGTACTCACCAACATGAGGAATCACTGCACTCCCCACTGTGTGATGCCTTCCCTGGTAAGGTTGGAATATACAATTGTCTCATTTGAAGTAGCTATTGGACCTGACAATAGGAACAAAAACCTGAAGAACTTTTCCAAAGCAAACTTCAGACTACTAAGTGATGGTATAAAAAGTTTTATACCCTCCCTCCATATTCACAGACAACAAAGACCCACATGTAGAAGTGTACTCAGATGCCCTATACAAACACTCAAGCAGCTGTACAGACTCAGCTGTACCTGACCAGATCAAAACCAGGTTCTCCCGAAAAAACAAGTCACCCTGGTGGACCTCAAGTATAAACAGGTTATAACAAGAGGAAGAAACTGATGTCTAAGAATAAGAGGGAACTGACTCAGCAGAGGAAAAATTCCCTCCTCAGCCTGAACAAGCAAATCAGAAATCTCGTGAAATCCTTTAACCAGTCTCATCTGCAAGGCCACGGAAAGAATCATCATGGACCTTATCAACAGGAACATAGGCAACCTTCAGACTCTAGAACCAAAGCAATATGGCTTTGTTAAGGGTAGATCATGCTTATTATACCTAACAGACTTATTTGTGAAGGTCACTAAAGCCCTGGATGAAGGTAAGACAGTGCATAGCACCTATCTTGACCTGGCCAAGGCTTTTGACACAATTCCACACTCAGGTGTCATTGAAAAACTCTCTCAGTTGGGGATAAACCCTTATGTGACTAGATGGGTAGCCAATTGGCTCACTGACAGAACACATACTGTCAAAGTTGATGACTCCACCTCTACCAGTAGACCCATCACCAGTGGCGTACCACAAGATTTTGTGCTGGGTCCTTTACTGTTTGGAATCTACTTCTCAGAAGTCCAGGCTAATTTAGATGTCCTTTGGCTTACCAAGTTCACTGATGACTGCAAATCGGGTGCAATCACTGAGTCCTCCAATGATGTTAACATATTACAGGAAGGGCTAACACAGACTAATGATTGGTGCCAAAGCCACCGACTAAAACTAAATGCAAAAAAGTGCATTATTATTCCCTTTGGCAAAGTAGAATTCCCCGCTGACTACAGTATTGACAACACCCCCCTTAGGAACACAGGTAGATAGCAATCTGAATTTTGACCGCCAAGTTTCCACTGTGGTAAGGAAAGCATTCTATGTTGCACACCTCATAAGTAAGGGCATTGCATCTGGGTCTAAGCATGTTATAGCTTTATTGTACTAAACCATTATCAGAACACTAACAGAGTACATTGCTCCCTTTTGCATGTACCGCAATAGACACCTGCAGCATATGGAGAGACCACAGAGGTTCCTCACCAAGAAAATACATGGCATCCAAACCATGATGTACATGGACAGAATAGAAGCCCTGTCACTGTACTCTGTATCATATAGGCTGCTGAGAGGAGACTTGTGCCTGGCCTACAGGACAGTCTCTGACCCAGCCCTGATGGATATGCTTTACATCCGCAAATCTAACAGCACAAGAGTCACTCACTCTAGAGATCTTAACCTAGCTTGTAATATTAACAGAACATGTTGCAGAGATAAATATGTCTCCCAGAGACTGCCACACCTCTGGAGCAAACTTCCAATTCATGTGAAGCAGCACTCCTCATTAGCCCTATTCAAGTGCAATGTGGAAAAATGGATGGGCGACTGCAAATTCACTCTGGGGGTGGCACCCATGTCCCTCATGGGCAGAGGGAGTTGGTGTTGCCCTTAGACTAGCTCTGCAAAACACATTCACTTAATAAGGCCAATTGGGGCAACTTGGGATTAACGTGGCTAGGCTTGCAAGGGCTCTTGGGCTGCTAACCTTGTAATCTCCTATGAACCCATAAGTTTGATGAGTTTGCACCTCATCCACTTTGCAGTCATACTAATAGGGTAACACCTAAGACGTAACCTTCCAGATACTTTTGGAAAGTTTGCAATATGGTCCATGAATACTGAAATCTCCATTATTTTTTTTTTACAGGGCAGAAATTGTACAAATGGAAGTTAACACTTTTCATATAAAGTTGCACTAAGATGCTGCAAAATATTTTAGGTTTATTTTTAATCACCAAATACATTAACAGCTATGTTACTATTGCCAAATGATATTTTAAATGTGTAGGTGAACAGGCTGTGATAAGGCAATCATCCAGAGAAGGAAATAAATGAATCTACTGGACTCTTAAGACAGGCAAACATAGAGGCTGGGTATTTTATAAGTACGAAAAGAAAAGAGCAAACAGCAACTAAAAGGTGCTCAAATACCAAATACACAGATGAAAATGTAAAAATAAGAGTGACCACCACGACTACTGGCATAAACTTTAATGAATAAATAAACACATAAAAGGATAAGACTTTTGCACTGTTAGTACTTCATCAGATCCACATCTCATTTTTACACTTTTGTGTATTTTATAAGTACATTCACACACAAGGAGCCAACACATTTATAGGAATCCAACTTTATTCTGGAGAAAAAAAAGAAGGCAGATCAGTTTCGGCAGCAAGCCTTTTTCAGTGCTAAACAGTATTATACACAACACAAAGTGCCCTTTATATATATGTCACCAACCTAAAAAACAATAAAAAGAGAGAAACAATTAATAGACAAACCCATGTCAGAAGAAAACCTAAGCAAAATTGCTAGTATAAATAAACTATAAAATAGAACACCATGATAATAGTAAAGCTGATTGCATTAGATGTTCCTAAAAATAGAAACAAAAATTTTTTTGTCAAACCTAATATAGATATTAAAGAGTTTTTTGTTTCTATTTTAGGAACATTTAATGTAATCAGTTTTACTATTATCACAGTGTTCTGTTTTATAGTTTATTTATACTAGCAATTTTGCTTAGGTTTTTTTCCGACATGGGTTTGTCTATTAATTGTTTTTATCTTTTTATTGGTTTTTAGGTTAGTGACATATATATAAAAGGCACTTTGTGTTGTGTATAATATTTTTTGGCATTGAAAAAGGCTTACTTAGGCTGAAACCGGTCTGCCTTCTTTTTTTTCTCTAGAATAAAGTTGGATTCCTATAACTGTGCTGGCTGCTTGTGTGTGAATTTCTGATTATGTTTTGGCCTCTGCACTTGCCGTCCGTGCAGAGTATTGGTTGGTATTTTATAAGTACCCCTGGAGCTGTGTCCAAGGCCTCCAGGCCAAGTGGCATGAATAAAAGATGGACATGAAACTGACTAAGCAGAAATGCTGCTACTTTCTTAAAAGAGGAATATCCTGGAATATGTAGGAAAACATCCTGTATTATGTTGTAAGTTGTTATTTAGCTATACTTTTCTGTGTGTTTCTGTGAAATAAACATGCAGTTTATTCCTGCTTCTGTGACTGTTATTATTGTGTTTTTTACCATTTTTACCACAATCAGACATCGGAGGTATACGAAGTCAGTACAGAAGCTTTAATTAATGGGTACTGCGACAGTTTATGGATAAAATTGATGTACCCCTCCAGCTGTTTGATCAGACAGTCGCTGATCTGATGTGACAGAAGTTGTGCTGCACAATGTACTGCATTTGCTGAAATTGGTGTAAAACTAGTCCTCTATGCTTGTATATGTTTTTACACTTATTTTAGACATTTGTTAACCAAGTAAACCCACACAAGCATTCAATTTCAAGGGTGACCCAGGAGAACTGTCTGGATAAGTGACTTGCAAAGAGTCACACAGCAGGCAAATGAAGGCATAGGGATTCAAACAATATTGCTGGACTTATATATAACTCTTCTGAGTAGCAGTAAAACATGAATGGTTAACAAGTCGTTATCTCAGAAAAATAAGGCATAAAATTCATCACAGAACAGCCAGACCCTCAGACCTTCTGGGGCCTAGTGGCCCCTACAACCCATGATATACGAGTGGATTTTGCACAGACGTAGAAGTGACCTTTGCCCTGAACTCCACCTAGTTTTAAACCAGTCATGCTCAGAGATATGCAGAGAAGGCTGATATAGCTTGTATGTGGGGTTGGGGATGTTGTGGTCATTATTTCTTCAACTTTTCTTATATTCTCAGAGATGTACACAGGTCACTATAGCTTGTCTAGTGGGGCATTACACAGCTATCTTGTGGTGTTGTGTGTGTAGTTTTCAAAACTGGCATACAATGGGGTAAAGAAATTTGTCTTTTCCCGAACTATTTATTTATTTAGGTCTGACTGGGCAGATCCCATTTTCAGTAGAAGCCTGGGGAGAAAAGCTCTATCATAGTACATTTATATTAACAAGTGAATTTCAGAGAGTTCTCAGAAAAAAACAACAATTACATTTCTCAAAAAGGAAAACAAACATAATTATAAGACAGGTGTATACCGTAAATTATTTACATTAACACATATAAATCTATACAGTTATGGTAGGTCTAAGATCTTGCAGGAAGTAAATGGATTTAAACTGTAGAAGGGAAAAATGCTGTAAAGAAGTTTAGTGTTCTTATATTTCAGTACAGAAAGGTTTGTAAAGTGTTCAAAAGATATAATGAACACTATAGTTGAGACATAAGTTATACAAATATGTAGGGGGAAAGATATTAGTATTGTGTAGGAGGATAACTGGTAATAGCATATGCATGACAGAGTGATCTCAGAGTTTGTATACTTAAGTACCAGGGGTATATGGGCTGTTGTGGGGCTTGCCTTCCTCCTGCAAAAATGCGTTTTTTGTGTTATTTATTTATTTTATATTATTCAATGGGCTCAATGCTTTCTAGTTTGATGACATGCTTCTTGAATGGAATGTTCATGTTATTGATATAATCCATAAATATATATATATATATATATATATATATATATATATATATATATATATATATATATATACATATATGGATGAAATGAATGGAATTCAAGGGCTGTATTAAGTTTAAAATACAGAGCAGATGTAAAACATTGCAGGCTTTTCAATTAAGTAAGGAGTTATTAGGGAGCAGTAACTTGGGAACTAAAAGTAACAAAATGTTTAGATGAACTTACACCAATAAGGAGTTCGTGGAGTTGGAGACTTCAGATACTTCTTGTCCTAAGATGACTGCAACCTAATATGAGCAATTTCTAGATGGTAAATTGATAAAGACTGAAACCAGTTGTGAAGACTAGTAGAGATGGGTGAAGGCTGCCAGCCTAGTCAAATAGAATTTGGTACATAATCCTATCATTTGTAAATACTGTGAAATGTTGAACTTAAAACAATGTGGCAACATTGCCATCTGCTGTAAAGAAAGCCAAGTCCAGCATTTCTTGTTGGTACTTTGAAATTAAAATTATTTCATGACTGCCTTTGATGTTTATAAGTCAGCTCCAGTCCGGCTAGATGAAGGCTTCCTGCCTATTGTTTTAAGGCTAAAGTTAATGACCAGAATTTACATATGGAATGTCCTTTATTGCTCTAAGTGTAAAATAATGTAAATGCAGTTTCTGTCAGCCTGGGAACACCAGGAAAGTGTAAAAGATGATGTAATGTTTTGCAGAACTGCAGTTTCAATTTAAACAGTGAGAACCAGGGATTATTAAGCATTTTGTCTGAACATCCAACCTACAGCACTGCCTGCTGTCTTAAGTAAGTTATCTTAGAAGTGTGTTTTCTTGCAGAAATAGCTAGGACTATAAAGATTAGACTAAGTTTTTTTTCTGTGATGTCAGAACTGTACTGATTTATTTTAAGCATTTATGTGTGATCTCTGAACCCTATTTACTAGCACTGTGTAGAAGAAAGTATTGTCTTTTGTTTTTAATTATTTATTATTAAACATTTTAAAATATTTTAACTGTGGTTGGTTTGCATAGAGATAATTTAAGCTCTTTAGAGTAATTGTATGTCTTTGGTAAAATTGTACAAAGCCACTCCTACAGCTTTAGCCCTGGGCTATACTACCAATTGGATAATAATATTGCACAGTAATAATTGGACACCCTTTTAAGGGCCTTTGAGTAGCTGATAAATATTAGCTGGGTGGTGGCAGTAATTACTACCGTATAGTCTGGGTAAAAGGGGGCAGAGATGGAGAACCTGTGCCACCCTTTCCCAGAAGTGTCTGTGTGGTTGTGTAAACTCATCTCAAAGTGTGTGCGTGTCAGCTACTTGGGCAGGGATGGGAAGCACTGGTTGGACAGAGAGGGTGCTGGAGATTTTAGCTTGCCCAGCTAGGCTGAGATCTGGACCCTATAGCTGTGCCAGTGGGGAGTCTTATTGGGGACCTGGGGAGCAAGGGAGCGACCAGCCCCGGACTGACTGTGAGCTCTATGCGCTCTTAAGGGAAATTGCACTTTACTGTGTGTATTTGTTATCCTTTCCCCCTATATGAGATGGCCCTCTCTGGTGTTAGTGGTGAGGATTGAGGCTCCTTGATTGCTGGACCAGGGCATGGGCATCACACCATTTTACACATATTTTTTCATTAAATCACAAACAAGTATATGAGAAATTACAAGGCTTCCTGAGCAAAATGAAACTGGTGAACAGTAAAGCATCAGATAGGTCACACTTGATAAACTTGATAATCTAAGCTAGAAGTGGATCTCCAATACATAAAGGCGTCGTTAGATGGTTATCAAACATTTTTGAACACATACACAGGAGGAAAAAGAAAAAAAAGTTATGTACTTAATTATAAAAATGCATTCTTATTGTCTTATTTTCATCTGGTTCAACGTGAGTTCGACCTTGACATCTTATACCAAAGTATTTCATCCAAAAGCTCTGACTCATCCCCATCCACAATTTCCCTCTCCTGTCTGAATTACCTCAGACTGAGTTTGCTGGATGACCAAAAATGGTGATAAATTATGTAGGAAAGGATAAAGAGGGAAAAAGTATAAACCACTATATAACCTAAGAGGTACAAATGGTCAGACAGGGTCTATAGGAGGGCAGGCTGATCCCTAGGAAATAAAAATTACAGTTTGGCAGGGGGAAGGAGCGATGAACTAGATGAAAGTAAAACAACATGGATCTAGTGTTATCGGAAGTACATAACTTTCATATCTGATGTTGTCTATTTTCATCTGATTCAACATGTGGGACAGATTTTCAACCTACCTGAAAGGGACCTGGTTGGTCTCAAGAAGGACATTCCTGAGTATAAGAGAGACAAAAATGTGTGAATTCTAGACTACACATCTAACTTATAATGAGATACAAATGTATGAGTTGAATACCAAGTTGCTGCAGTGAGTATGTCACTGATAGGCACTCCTTTTGCAAATGCTGTTGAAGTTGCCATTGCCCTTTTAGAATGAGCCTTAGGCTTTGATCGTAAAGACATGTCTCTTGAATCATAAACAAATGAAATGCAGTTTACTAACCATTTTGATAGGGTTACTTTAAACACCAGTTTTCCAAGCTTGTTCTTGGAGAATGATATGAACAGCTGATCTGATATTCTGAAACTCTTAGTACAATGGAGATAGAACCTGAGTTGTCAATGGACATCCAAAGTATGTAGAATATGTTCTCCTTTTTAATAAAATTTGGAAAGAGATCTAGTAAATCAACCTGTTGGTTCAAGTTAGATTCTAAAGCTACTTTGGGAAGAAATGGAGTCTCACTCCTCAGCGACACTCTGTTTTGGTGAAAAATAAGGAAAGGAGATTTACAAGAGTGCCTTTAATTCTGACACTCATTTTACACATGTAATGGCAACCAGAAAAATAGTTTTCCATGAAAGAATGTCTATACCTACAGATGCTGCTGGTTCACAGGGGTTTTGGGTTAGTGATTGCAGTAAGATAGTAATATCCAAGGGAGGGATTGGTTTGTGAACTGGGGATCTCCACAAAGAGGTTCCTCTAAGGAAGACTTTGGTCACTTTGAGGGAAGCAACAGATCTATTGTTGAGCTGTATGTGAAATTGGAAATGGCCACTAAGTGGACTTTAATTGTAGAGTAACTTCAGCCAGTCCTGAATAGTTCCGATTGAAACTCCAAAATTTCAGGTAAGGGTGATGACAAGGGGTCTAGTCCCTTTGAAGAAATCCAAATGGAAAAATGCTTCTATTTGCTTTTGTAAATCTTTTTTGTTGAGTTCCTTTGAGAAGAAGAAATGATATGGAGTACCGGGGAAGAAAGCCTGGCATCTCTGGCAATTATTAAAATTGGAGAAACTATGTAGTCAGTCTTAGGGTCTTGAGATCCAGTAGAGGTACGAGGATTGGTGACTGAAGAGATCTGAAAATGGATCCAGACCCCATGGTGGGTGCACTAGATGAGGACAAAGAAAGGGAAAACATACTTGCTGAGGCCAGAAGGGGCCAATGAGGATTACCCTGGTCTTGCACTCGATATCTTTCTGAATGAACTTGGTGATAAGGTGAATTGGCAGAAAGGCTTAAAGGAGCCCTGGGGCCAAAGATGGCCTAGAGTATCTCATGATGACTACATTTGTGGAGGGATGAGAGTGAAGCAACTTCAGCATTTGCTGTTGAGGACTGAAGCAAAAAGGTCTCAGCAAGGTTGGCTCCAGAGGCTGAAAATCTTTATTGCTACTGTTCATTATTTTTAATTTATTTTTCATTTGTTAACCAGGGGTGTCTGAGCCGAAAAGGCCCCTTTTCAGCAGAGGCCTGGAGAGAAAAGCTCCACATAGAAAAATTACAGACACATTTAGATATTTAGACATGATCAGTATACACACAAATTACAATAGACATGTTTTTTACAGTGGTATGCAGCACATCAATGGTTACAGTGGAGAGAACAAACAAGAAAATATTTAAAAATAAAGGTAATTAATAGATTTGTGGTGTACAGCTGAAATCTGGAACATAGGTAGAATACATACATAGTACACAGGTACAGTACATACATTGTACATTAGCCAGTGTTTGTGAGTAAGAGTGAAAACTATTATCAAGTACTCTTGCTTTAGTATGTGTACCTTATCCGCTTTCACTAGCCTGGGGAACAGTCATGGCATTGCCAACTTTGCTTGAGATGTTGCCTAATGAAGATTTTAAAGGAGGCTTTGGATGATGTGTTTTGTATGCTAGTGGGGAGAGAGTTCCATTTTTTAGCCACTGAACTACTATATAGTGTGTCTCCATAGCTATTGTAGCTGTTGGTGACTTCTAGTAGTAGTTTGCTTGATGATCTAAGAAGCCTTTTGGCTGAGTGATGTTGTACTAGGTTTTTGAGGGCAGGACACTTATTGTGGAGGTAACAGATAGAATGACAGAGGCAGAGCTGATTGTAGGTTAGGAGGTTGGGCAGTTCAAGCCAGTGGAGCTGTCTCAAAGCAGTACAGTGATGAGTTGTACATGAGCAATTTGCAGCAAAGTGGGCAATTCTGTTACAGCAGGCTTCCATTTTGCTTAGTTCGGTTTTGTAGACATTAGTCAAAATGGGAGATGCATAGGGTAGGGTGGGTAGAAGTTGGGAGCGAGTCATGCACCTCTTCTGTTGAAAGATCACTCATGAAGCAATAGTATAGTTCTACTCAATTTGTCTGCTAGATCATTGGATGTCTCAGGTATATGCCTTCTTTCAGAAAGCAGTTTGAAGACATCACTCACTGCCAAACTCTCATGGCTTCTCGGCAAAGATGGCATGCGCACATTCTACCTTGTTTGTTGATATACCAAACTACCAACATGTTGTCCGAGTAGATGGTGATCACATCCTTGGTTAGAAGGTCCTGAAATGCCTGAAACATAAGCAGGAACACTGTCAACTCCAAGACATTAATGTGAAGTTTGGCCTGTATTGATGACCACATTCCTTGAACTGTCTTCCCTTTGAAATGTCCCCTCTCCCAGGAAAGAAAGAATTCACAGTGACTGTGGTGTTGGGAGCAGGAGGACAGAGTTGTCTGCCCAGAACAACTCTGCTGGATGAAATGTACCACTGAATGTGGTCTCTGCAGACCTGAATCCTGTTGTGAAGAAGATGTAGCTTTTGTGGCCATTGTACAGCTAGCAGCCACTGTAGAACTCTCATGTGGTATCTGGCCAAAGGACTCAGAATTATAGAGGAATCCATTAGTCTTAAAAGTCATAGAATGAGTCAAGCTTGGGGCTGAGGATGTTTCATCACCTGGAGGACTACAGACCTTATGGATTTCACTTATGTCATGGGAAGTTTGCTATCTGATGTACTGTGTCTAAGAGGTAGCCCATGAATCTTATGGTCTGTGAAGGGGATAACTTGCTTTTGTTGAACTTTATTGAAATACCCAAGTGATTTGCTAGATATAGCAGGAATGACTGATGTCATGGTAGCAGATCCCTGGAGTAGTTAGAAGCCAAGTGTCTAAATACAAGAAGACCTGTATCCCTTGTAGCTTGAGGTAAGCTGTGACAGCTGCCATTATCTGGAGAGCTGTAGTGACGCTGAATGGCAGCACCCTGAACCAACAGTGATTGGCTTCCAGGCAGAAATAGAGGACTCTTCTGGACTGCAGCTGGATCTTGATACGATAGTAGAAATCATGCAGATCAATAAAGCACATCCAAATGTCCTTCCTCAGCAAAGGTAGAATGTATTGGACTGCAACCAACCAGAATTTTGTCTATTTTACATTTTGATTCAGATTGCTGAGATCCAATATTGGTCTGAGGTCCCCTGTCGTTTTTGGAACTAAAAAGAACCTTGAATAGACTCAGGATCCTTGTTGGTCTTGAGGGACTGGTTGGATGACTCTTTTGTCCAGCAACTTTAAAACCACTGTTGCTGCAGATTCCAACTGATTGGGTGGAGTATTAGGAATCATTTGCTTTGGCTTTGGGGATTTTAAAAAAGGTACTGTATAACCTCTGGTAATGATTCTTAACACCAAGAATTGGAAGTTATATTTTGCCAGGCTAAAGGGTGTAAGAAGAAGCATCTCCTGAATGCTTCCAGAGCAGTTAGCCAAATGTTCAGGGATGCTGATAAGGTTTCTCTGTGAAATGCCCACAGAAACCTTGGTTCTGTGAACTGCCTCTGCCCTGAGGGTGATTATTGCCTCTGCCTCTGGGAGACCTGTCTCCAAAAGTGTCCAAGTGAAAACCTTGTGATTTCTTGATCCACATCTTCCTCCTCTTTGAAGCCTAGAAATGGATCTTTGGTAAGCATTTCCTTTTGGTGCAAATAAGGTGGAACCATCATACAGGGCATTTATGAAGGATGTCTTAAAGCTTTCCATGAAGTGGAGAACTGCATCCAGGCCTGGCATCATATGTTACTACCTGTGATGGGTGCTCATGCTAGGCAATCTGCTGCATTAGATAGCAGTCTCACATCCACTTTCAAGGATGACTGTAGGGAAGACAAATGGGTATCCACAGTTTTCTAAATATCAGAGGGTAAATTGCCCACCAGGGAATTTGAAAATTTCTTGACCAAATTCCTCTGGAAATGTGTCAGGTATGCCAGATATCAAAAACCAGAAGACAAAATTACCCTGTACTTGTGAATGCCAAGGGAATTCCTGTATAGTCCACACTTGTAAATTCTCCACACTCAAATGGCTGCTGTAGACAGAATCCAGGATAAAATCAGTTATGTTAGATGCTAAATAAATGTCCACAAAGAGGTCCTATGCGACAAAATATCCATATGAATCAAGTAGTAAAAAAGCTTTCTCCAAAAGCTTTATTGAACCAATACTGTGAAGCGCTTTTCGTCCCACTAATAGTGGGACTTCTTCAGACAAAAAGCCTTCTAGACAATGAGGTCAACTAAGACATCAGGAGGTGGGACCACTCTGGACATTGAAAGGCTGAACCCAAAAACGTCAAGAAACACAAACTCATCAGAAGAAGGGGTTTCAGTAAACCCCCCCCTCTATTTTATTAATACTAGGATGTTTCTAAAGGAGATGCTTTTTAGTGTTATGGGACACCATGGACAGCTTTCCTCCCTCATCTCAGTTGGTGTCTTCTGTTACTGACTCTGGAGTGGAGTCAATATAATTCCACTTGCAAGTCCTCTTTCAAGGGCTGTACCTTGGAACGTCTGATGGAGAAAATTCAAAGTTGGACATAGAGTGGTCTCACAGTTAACTGGAGAGATGAAGAAGGAGCAGGCTTCAGGGGGGAGTGTGGATGGATCCAAAATCTGTGCAAGCACCAGTTGTCTTGATCAGCCAAGGCCCTCTCCACAGCCTTGACAGCTGACTCAACCAATCGAGTTGAGGAAGAGCCACCTAAAACAGCAGAATCAGTAATCCTCTTGACTCCAAGGGCAGACAACTTTGAGGAGGACCTTGGAACTGAGATCTCCAGGACCAAATCCCCAAGCTGTAGGGAAAACTCTGAAAATCTCGGCGTCAATTACTCTGTCAGTGGTCTGAATCTGATGCTCTGACTTTGGGATTCTACTTGACCCAAGTGCATCAGTGCTGAGAAAATGAAGGAGGAAGTTAAAGCAGAAGTCTCCAGGGTTATTGGTTCTGAAGCTGGAACAGCAAGGAGGTTGAATCCAAGGTGCACCTGCTCCAAAAATGGAGATGGTGTTGGAAGATGTATGGTCAGGGTTGAAGGGTCTGATGCTGGTCCTTTCCTCATTAATGGAGATGGGAGGGCTGCCAGCTGAATCTGAGTTCTCAGAAACTTCCTCATCATTTGGTTGACATCTAACTCAGTAAGTTTTCTAGTGGACTGACCAGATCTCAAAGATGAAGTTAAGCCTTGAAGGGATCTTTTGAAATATAGGAGAATGAAGACTCAGGATAATTAGCCCTGGAGAAAAATAAGTTTTTGTGGAGGGAGTTTGGATCCTGGAGACAATAGGATCAAACTGCCTCTATCCTTTAAGTGCTGTATCTTCAATAGCAGTGAGATCTGGAGACCTTTTTTAGGTTTGTCCAAATGGTCTTCTTCTCTCTTTTCTGTGCGTTTGTCCTTAGGTTTATCCTTTGGTCTGTATTTGTCTTCTCTCTCACTTTTTCCTTTGAACTTTCTCTCTCTCTTTTTCTATCAGAGGAAGGAGCAGTAGAGGGTGCCATCTGACTCAAAGACATTTTGGCCCCTGGAAGCTTCTCTTTCCTTCCTTGGAGGGCCTTGGTGCTAAAAGCAGCACAAATAGAATAAGAGTCCTGCAAGTGGAAAGGCCCTAAACAGTACACATACTGTGAGTGTGGGTTGGGATTTTATGCCCACAACAGAAACACTTCTTGAGGCCTGTAGACTTTTCTGACATTAGAAGAAGAATTTCACTATCTATCTTAATACAATGAGCTATCTTAAATTATTTTAAACTATTTCTATATAACAGAACTACCTAAAGATTAAATCCTAAGGGTTAAGAACACACACTACAACACAGCAAAATACTAGGAAAGACACAATAAGTCTATAATGACACTATCAGAAAAAAATATACTATTACATTTTACTAACAAGCCTAAATATCTTAAAAAGAGAGGAACAAAAGCTTCACTTATTGTGAAACAGGATGGATCTCTCAGTCAACACGTCTGGTTAGGCAGGAGGCAAATGAGATCCGAGGTAATTTAGGTAAGAGAGGGGAACTGTGAGTAGGGGAGGACTCAGAGCTCTCAGATCCAATACTTTGGTACAAGGCACTGAGATCAGACTGGATCCGACAACCACATGTTGAATCAGACAAAAATAGGTAACATCAGATCTTAAGGTTAATGTTGGAAAGGGAGTTGAAAGTTTCTGTTCTCTCCCAGATATGGTCCCGAGATATGTCACAAGATCAAAAAAATTTAGATTTTTTTTTTGTATGACAGTTATTATAATGGATCAAGGTCATTGCTTATATATTCCAAGGCTAACACACTATTCAGAAGATGTGATACAGGAAGTGTTGGAGACTGATGGAATATTTTTGGCAGTGTCTGAAACTGGATGAATTAAAAATGTATATGCAGAATTTCTATAATAACTTCTGGCCTGGATGGGTTGCTCTGATTGCAGGGTTGTTTTAGATATCTCACTGATGGGGTAAGAAATTAAAATGCATAGATAGAGGTTTACTGCATTTACTTATGTTGTTCAATAACATAACTATTACAAAAAATGGAAAATAAAAAAAACACAAATGAGAAAATAAGCTATTGTGATAATGTAACTATTCTAGTATTTAGAAACTGGGGCTCATGGCAGCAAGATTATTAAAAAAATGGATACCTTGGATCTCACAAAAATTTTAAAATGTGAAAGAGTGATGAGTACCCTGTTAGGGAATGGTAAACAAAATGTTTTCTCTTTTAAAGTTTATGCCTTCAAAATTATTAGTTTTATAAGAGCTAAATGCAATTTTATATCAGATATATTTGAATATTAGATAACATTTTATTAAAAATTATTTGTACTGTAGAGCATTTAAATTATAAGCATAGGGGATATATAGAACAGAGCAGATGAACACTGTGTAAGTGACAAAAGCTTAATGAGGAACCACAAGAGTTCTTGCAGTCCTTCTTAATATAAAGTTGATTTGCTTAAAAAAAGTCAGAAAGCCTTTTAGGAGTTTGGTTCCTAAAGGAAATCACTTAATTCCTGTATATCAACTGTGCTTATCTCCGATTCCTTTGTTCAGTTATGCTAAAGCATTCTTCTTCAGTTTTTCATCTCCCCTTTAGTTACAACCACACCTAAACTTGTCAGAATAGCTCTCTTTTGAGGACAGTGATTTGGTCGCTTAAGCCAGACAATGTAGGGGGCTTACTCTCTTTCTGTGCCTTTTTTCATTAACTCAGTGCCCCTTCCTTTGCCTCATTGTGCAAAGTACTGATTTTCCTTCTAGCTCCAGTTCATTGTCCTAATCTTTCTTCTTTGTATACACAACTGGAGTCCCTTAGTTGCAGATTAGCAAACAGGCTAGATTAACTATTTGTTATACAAATAAAATGAGCAAGAAGATTTTGTAATGTTTATTGTCGAGGAGAGTGGCTAAAATAGACAACAGAAAGGAATCTGAATAATGATAGAAGGGAAATCAGCCAAGGAGATGCTCACCTACTACTCCTTACTGAATTATTCTATCACCAAAACCAGCTGACAAACATATATATCCTACCCTAAAATAGGACAATCTCAGAAATGGTTGCATTAAAGTTGGAGAGGACTAGGGGAGTCCCCAGCATTAGAGGTTCTCCCTTCCTTCTTTTCCAAAGTCAATGACAGAAGGAATCAATACAAAGGATTCAGAGAATTGCTGTTTGGCTGATTCCCTCTAGTTATCTGTAGGTGATCTTGATAAACTACCTGGGAACTGAAAACTCAAGTGAACAACTTGCGGTTAATGGTTTCAAAGCATCATGAAGAACAGTGAGTGGTATGGAGGACACTGTTTTTATATGAAATGTGTCAGCTGATACCAGGAAAGCAGCTACATGAGGCAGGTAGGCATCAGTCTCAAACTGGGCAGTGACTGACCTTGACATGCTGATTGTTAAATTCACTGTTGCAGGAGTCCTCCTCAAGGAGAAATATCACGTCTAGCATCTCCACATCTGTTCTATTACTTAACTTCCATTATTACAGGTCTGGGCTGAATTCAGAAAAAAATCATTTTTCTTGTGATGATTAATAAACTACTAGGAATACCACCTGTCGGGATTTTTTTTCCTGAGAGTCAAGCAGTCAGAATCTCTATTAGGAACTCTAGGTTTGGTGAGTGTTTTTCAGGTGTTTTTAGTTATTCTGAAAGCCAGCACATTTCTGAAGTATGTTTTCCCAAGCCATTTATTGTTTTACTTGGATTTCATCTTTGCATTTAAATTATGCTGTCAGAATAGTCTTTTTTTTCTGACTGACAATCTGAGATGTGTAAACTGTGACCATTAGCAGATAACTGCACTAATTAAATGTACTCTCTTCAAGCTGCATCTCAGCAGAAGTACACACTATTTAAGAAGACTTGGATTTCTCTATCATAAAAGTACAATAATGGATTTGTCCTCCAGTTTCACTTATTGTTCTCTGAGGTAAACCTACATATGTTTTTTTTTTATTATTTATTTTATTTATTTATTTTTTTTGCCTTCAGTATAAAAAATACAGAAACTGGATTCAGGGAACCAGCACCATGGCATAGAGAGCTATAATCCTAACTACAGTGCAGGCATTTTGAGTTGGATTAGTGGCTTTGTTGCCTGTAGGAGCTAGCCAGAGAGGATAGGAGTGAGTGCCCAAGGCCAGCTCACCCATCCTGGGTGGGAAGGAGGCAGTTCTAAATTGTCAAATGGGTAACACCTAAGACTAGGTGTTTTACTCATTGGGGCCCAATCCTAATGAGCATGCAGTGAGTGCACCTGCACTCATAAGCAGTAGAAAAATCAATATGCTAAGGCATGCTTCCCCTTGGAAAACAGTAATAATGGATCTGTTGATGGGTGTGTTACGAGGTGAGGTCACTCTGCATTACTTGAAAACTGACTTGCTCCCTACTCCCCAAATCACAATGGGGAATGGAAAAGCCCATTAGGATTTCTCAGAAGGAATGAATAGTCTATAAATTTCTCACATAGCCTGGGAATCGTACCTCTAAACCTCTTAGCACAATAAATCTGGGCAAAGGGCCAAAAATAGGGACAGATTTTAAATATTGCTCTTATAAACTTAGAAAGTTGTTAGAATAACAGGATTTCTGTTAGTATGCATTTTCTGAAGGACATGAAGTCTGAAACTCAAATGTATATCATTATTTAGTGACTTCAGTCCTCAGTGATATGCCAGATAACCACAAACTTTACGAGAAACAGATCAAAAATATAAGGTAAAAAAATGGACTTTCTACAAAAAATCTGAACAGTTGAGAGGTATGCCTGGAATGCCCAACTCCTGCCCCCTGGAAAGTACAGTTGCATAAGTCCTACTTACCTGTAGCAGTAGATGTTCAAATTCCTCACTGCTTCAGTGGCATTTTGGGTAACCCAGTACTGGCCACCTTTGCGAATCTCAGACTCTCTCTCTCTATATATATATATATATATATATATTTATATATTTATATATATATATATATATATATATATATATATATTTATATATATATATATATATATATATATATATATATATATATATATATACATATATAGCTATCTCTCTTCCATTAACAGCTGATTGGCTGAGCATATCCTGAAAGGGAAAACTTCAGCTCTCACAGGAAGTGAGTGTTCAGGCTTTTTGCTTCTACAAAGAAAAACAGGAAGTTGTAGCCAATCACAATACCATATAAAAAAAATCAAAGAAGTTGAAATCCACCTCAACTATGCACAGTCTAGGGGGTGATGGGTGGGTACTGCCACTAAGGCAGTGAGGAATTTGATCATCTGCTGTTAAAGATAAGTAAGATTTACACAGCTATACTATGTTCATTATTCCCACTGACTCAGTGGCATTTTTGGTAAATCCCCTAAGCTTACTCTACTTGGGAGATGGGAAGATATGGACCCAGGACTTATTGGAGAATGGTCCAAGCAAAGCCTGCTTTGGAACTTGAAAAGGAATCCAGTTTATAGTGCTTTGTGAAAGTATGATCAGAGGACCACATCACCGCTCCTAGAATGCTTCTAGAGTCCATCCCTTTCCTATGCTATTGAAGAAGTTAAGGCTCTAGAAGACTGAGCCTTAAGCTTGCCTGGAAGAAATTTGCCATGCTGGGTGTAACAGAAAACAATAGCAGAGGAGGAAAAGCACCATGCAGTAGCTTGTTTAAGGACAGGTTGACCTTTCTTATACCTCGTATAGGAGACAAACTGCTGTTCAGCATTCATAAAGGGCTTTGTTCAGTCAATGTGGTACCTGAGTTGCCTGCGTGCATCCAAAGTATGTAGAATCTTTTTTCCTTTGTTTTTTTTATCAGGATAGAAAGCTGGGAGATTGATGGCTTGATTCAAGGTAAGTTGAGAAACCTTTAGGCATGAATATGAATTAGTTCATAACACAACCCTGTCTTTGTGGAAAATCAGATAGGGTTAAGCCCACCATGAGATCGTGTAGCTCAGAGACTCACCTTGTAGATGTCAGAGCAATTAGTAAAACAGTCTTCCAAGTAATGAAACATAATTCAGCCGGAAAGGCAGGTTCAAAGGAGGTAAGGTCAAATTCTTTGAAGAACAAAATATGGAGGATGAATTTGCTTTTGAGGGGGTCTTAGGTGCAACACTCTTTTCATAAACGGACCACAAAAAGAGATGAAAGAGGGGGATCCACTGTCAGACAAGCTAAAATAGCCACAAGATGCACTTTGAGAGAAGCATATGACAAACTATCTCTACATAGCTCAACACATATTTTAAAGCCAGGGGAGTCAAAAACCTTTTTGGGACATATGATATTGGCTAGGAACCACCTAAAATTTTCTAGTTGCAGGTTTTCCTACCTCTTTAAATACCTGATACATATATAGAGCAAATACCTAAAATGTATCAAAATAGAATCATCCAGGCTGTCAATTGCAACTGCTCTAAGCTGGGATGTACCATTCACCCCTTATGCTGTGTGATCAGATCCAGTCTCTGAGGAAGCTTGTTCTAATTGCCCTTAGCCAATTCCATTAAAAGGGAGAATCAAGTTTGCCTGGTCCAAAAGAATGTTGTTACAATGATCTTTGCTAATTCTTTCTGAATCTTTAGAAGTAACTTGTGATTCATTGGGAAGGGTGGATATGTATACAAGAACATTTCTAACCATGGGAATGACAGAGCACCTGTCTTTCAAGTAGAGTGCAAGGATGTCTTGAACAGAATTTTCTTTAGTTGTCTGTTTTGAAAGGAGTTGAACAGATCTGCTAGAGATGTTCCCCACATGTTGATCACGTCTTGGAAGACCTCTATATGGAGCTTCCGCTCATGAGGGTTTATCCAAGATTTGCTTAGTCTGTCTACCACTATGTTTTGCTCTGACAGAATGTGCAAGGCCTGAAAAGTCAGAGAACATTGTAGAACAAGCTCGCAGGCTATCATTGCCAACCAGCAAAGAGGGTATGGCCTTGTAACCTTGCTTGTTCAGGTATCAGATCACATTAGTGTTATATATAACCATTTGAAAAGGACCTGGAGTCTGTAAGTGGAGAAGAACTTTTAAAGCATGAATCACTGACAACATCTCTATTATGTTTATGTGGTTTGGCATGTCCATAGGACCCCACACACCTTGTACTTGAACTCCCATGAGCACTGCTCCCCACACAAAATATGAAGAGTCTGTCTGGACAGAATGGACTGGGGTATGCCGACAGAAAGGGAATCCTAAATTCAGAGACAGTTGTTGACATGAGGCCTAGAATTTTGAGGAACTGAACTGCTGAGGCCATTTCTAGAAGAGAGAAATCCAAGAAAGTTATCTGATGTGTAAGAACTTTGCCTTCTGACAGGAAGACCATCCTTTCTAATGTGTCTGCACAACATACCATTAAAACAATTCAGTGAGAGGGTGTGAGGAGGACTTTTGAAAGTTTAATTTAAAGCCCAGGAGGAGAAAGAGGGATTGTGACCTTGTCTAAGGACTTCAAATACCTGGATACAGAATCTGCACAAATCAGCAAGTTGTCTAAATAAGACAAAATGTGGATGTCAAGGATTCTCGTAAGACAACCACTGGAGCTGGGCACTTTGTAAACAATCAAGGTGCAGTTGATAGTCCAAAGAGTAATACAGAAAACTGATAATGTAAGTCATAGACAGCAAATTTCAAAAATTACTTGAAATTGGGAACAATAGGGATATGATGATAGGCATCCTTGAGATCTAGAGACAACATGAAATAGTGGTCTGGAAACAATGCTATAACTTACTGTAAGGTAAGCATTTTGAATTTTGGAACTTTGCACTGGTGTTTAGAAAGGACAAATCTAGGGTGCATCTCTAGGAATGTTCTCTTTGGTGCCACAAAAGTTCTGTAGTAAAAATCTTTTGGCTTTGTGTAGGGTTGGGAGGGTGGCTTAATGGTTAAGGTGTTTGCCTTACAAACATAAGGTACAGGGTTTGAGTCTCACAGGGGATAACTGGCTAGGCTTAAAATGGCTCACAAGGGCAATTAGCCTAGTACTAATCTATGAACCTATGAACCTATCACAGGGTTCCATGATGTGATGGAGAAGTACTGGAGGAAACAGCTCTGTCTGGTCTGGTGAGTGTGGGGGAATTCCCCCTGAATGGGGGAGGATTTTCTACCACTGCCAACTGTATCCTCTCTAAATTTTTCTCAGAACTCATTTGTCTGAGACTACTTGTAGCCAGACTGCAGGGTTGAGAGAGAACCTGGGGGAAGGAGGACAAGGAGGAAGGGGAGGTGGGGGGTGCTCTGTGACTCAACATAGTCATTGCTTTGCCAGGGGTTGATCCTTTTTCAGAAAGAATCCCTCTTGCTTAGTTTTGAAGAATTATTTTCCTGCTATTTCCTTTTGGATGCCTGACTTTTGTTTGGCTGGGATTTTTATTTATTCTGCGTCTTGAAGGAAGACGACTTGTTTGGTGAGAACTTGGGTACATGAAACATCCTAGATACCTCTTGCATTAATTTGGCTCTATCATCCCTGTTTTTTGAAAGTCTGTGTAACAGAAGGCCCAAGCACCAATTCAGATCTTAAAAGTGCATTCAAAAGTTTGGCTTTTAAGTGATCAGGGAAGCTCTGATTACGTAAACTAGCATACCATCTTAAAACAGCAGAAGAAAAAGCATTTCTTGAGAGTGTATCTTTTCATTCAAGCACACTTCTCAAAGCATGTTTTGAAACCTGAGTTAAATTAGAGACAATTTCTTTCATAAAAGACTTTTGCTCTACAGATAATGATGCAGCAAAATCACCCAAACTATGCATATTGTAAAATAAATTTCTGAATATAGCCTTAATAATTTAACATTCTAAAAGCTAGATTACTACAAACCATTTTCCCACTTTAACTGTGGTTGTTGGGTTAGATGAAGTCAAGCACTTTTTATTTGAGAAGGAAGCTGGGTGACAGCGCTGGGTCAGCAGTCAAATGAGAAAAGAGATTTGTCATATCCATGGAGACCCTGTATCTTCTCTGAGCCTTTTTAGGGACTGGTAGAATAGATACTGGTGTCCTGCAGGCAGCTTTATAAACATCTTCCAAGGGTGGTAAGAGAGGGAGATAGCCACAGAAATGGGCATCTCATCCTGTATAAAGTCATATACCCTACATAGTTCTGGAGTACTTCTCGACTACTCCCAAGCATAAAACATCACTAAATCTAGTAATTATCTGAAAATGTGAACGCTTGTTTGGACTTAAGCTCAGCTTCACTTTCTGAAGAATCAGAGTAACTGGACTCAGTGTCATCTAAGAAATCACCATTGTCCTCATCCGATGCCTCATCATTCTCTGAAACAACAGAAAGGTCATTAGCCAGACTAGCACTTGAGCCATGCATGGGACACAACCACCAGAATTAGCTATCTGAAGAACACTCTTAACCAGGGAGACCACACCAGTCTTATGAATAGCTATTATCTGATTATGAGCTGTATGATGAAGCTTGTGTTTCTTTTTCTTGGGAAGTTCACTACTGGATAAAATATTCCATACATCTGCCAGGTACTGGAACAGCCCCAGAGGATGCATCTAAAACCCTGTTCCATAGTGGCTGGCAAAGCTACACTTAGGGGAGATGGGGAAAAGGTATGTGGTCTGTGGGATGAGCAGTGGCCCCAAAAGAAACATTAACAATTGACTGAGGCATAAGTTTACTTTGTTTTGTTTTTTTATTTATTTATTTATTTTTAGATGCAACCGGATTTGATGTGTGGGGTTCATGCCAGAGTTAGGATCCATTAGGTCAGGGGAGAGAGTACCAGCCAGAATAATGAACTCATAGTACTTAATAATGCATTATTATAAGCATTTAAAGTTTCTAGTAACAAGTGTGTCCCCACACAACTAAGTTCTGCTAAATTGTGCTATTATCACACACACACACATACACACACACACACACACACACACACACACACACACACACACACACACACACACACACACACAAAAAAAAAAAACAGATTGAAATGTGTTCAGAATTATTTTACAACTGACAGAAGTTATAGAATTTCCAGTATACAAAGTCCAAGCACCAAAGCAGCCAATGTGTCAAACCAGTATTACAATTAGTTCCACACATTTTAACAATGTTAAACGCAGTGAAATAATGTTTAATAGCAATTTTAAACTATATTTTTGTCACAGAGAATAAAACTTCCACAGTGCATTCATATAACTTAATTAACAGTAAAATCACCAATCAAATGTTAAAAACACACTGAGCAGAGTCATGCATATAGTAAATAATGTATAAATGGTGAAAAATTCTAAGTTCTGCAATATTTTCTAGTTAAAAGATGAAAACAAAGCATAATAACAACAGCAAAGAAAGGCATGATTAATATAGCAATAACCCACGCCTGGGTGTGGGTAATGCTGGATTTACCCACGGTTGGTGTGGTTTGGTCATGAGGGCGAAGCCTGAGTGGCCAAACAAAGCCAACCGTGGGTAAATCCAGCATTACCCACACCCAGAAGTGGGTTATTGCTATTATACAATGACATTATTTAAGAAAAAAAATAATTACTTTTCTTAAATAATGGCATTGTATAATGCCTCCTTGCTGCCCTTCCACAGCTGTCTGGTATTCTGCGGCAGTTCTGATGTACTGTGCATGTGTATGCCTACGCAGTACATCTGAGCAGTGGGCAAAAGCAACTGAGAAAGCAAGATCTCTGTTGCTGTTTACAAACTGTCTCGCTATGTTAAACCCATTTAACAAAGCGAGACAGTTTTGTAAAAAACAACGGAGAAAGCAAGATCTCCGTTGCTTTTTACAAACTGTCTCGCTATGTTAAACTCGATTAACATAGCGAGACAGCTTTAAAAAAAGCAACGGAGAATCTCTGTTGCCTTTTTTAAAGCTGTCTCGCTATGTTAAACTCATTTAACATAGCGAGACAGTGTGAAGCAACAGAGATCTTGCGTTCTCCGTTGCTGTAAAAAAAAAGAGTTATAGTAATGGAAAAAGTCCAGGCGACCGGACCTTTTTCCATTACTATAACTCTGTTTACAACATGCATGCTGACCAATCAGCGTGCATGTTTTTGAATATTAATGGGGGGTCGTTGTATAATTTACAGTTCTGACTACCCAAGACAGCCCCTAGTGTCTAACAGCACAAATACACACTGCAGTTCTGACAGAAATACTGAAAGTTTCCTCAGAAACAGTAAAAACAAGTATTTGTTATAGATAGAAGCCAAATAAACAATGAACTCAAAACAAAGCAGATCCAAACCAAGAACAAAGTAAAATATCCAAAGGCTTGAAAGGATTGGAATATAAGGAATTGTGGTGGCAGCTTAAATTAAATGCAACTAAACCCCCTGGTTTGAATGACAGTGTTAGCATCATGAGTGTTTTAAAAATGAGGAGGGCTAAGTTATGATGTTTGTTTCTTGGAAGTGTCGTTTATTTTAACAATATAGAGAATGTTTTGTTTCGAACAATTTTTTAATTACTGCCTATTTTGTGCCTAATGGGCAGTAATTTTTAACTACAATTTTTGAATGGTTCTCAAGGCACATATGAATTTTTTATAAGTTTTTAATGTTGCCTTAAGATATTACAAGTTTGGCTTGTAGTTTGGTTATGTTGATGTATTTGTTTTAACTTTGACAGCATTGTAAAACAACTATTTAAGTCTCTAACATAACCTGGTGGTTTGCTAGTTTCAATGTCTAATTAGCATATTTTATTAATTGGAGTTCTAGTCACATGATTTGGACTAGAAGGTATTTAAGCACTGAATTTTTAATGATGGTTTATCTTGATAAAGCCTGGTATGACTCCAGGCGAAAGCGCTTGATGTAATGTTCTACTTTTTATTTGTTCTTTATTCAAGTCAATTTTGATTCAAGATATGTTGGACTGTTCCGTTCCTTTCAAGCCTTTGGATATTTTACTTTGCCAAATAAACAATGCTATAAGCAGAAATTCCCTCAGGAATTACTGTAAACACTGACAGAAATAAAATATTACAATAACTACATATTTTTTAAATAAACATAAAAATAGAAATAGAATAATAAATCTAATAATAAAATGAGTGGAAGGGGTCCCTAAACAGGGTTTTCTGAGCAGTAAGCTGGAAAAATCAGCACTAGATCATGTGAAGAGTCAGAGGACTTTCTTCTTTAGATGGCAGAAAAAGAGTGAACACATCCTTTAACAGCTGAAGACTTTCCTCTCAGGATACACTTAACCAAATCAGCTGTTACGGAAAGAGACAGGAAGGAGAGTCAGGAGTCAGAGCTTTTGAAAGCTGGCCATTACTGGACTACCTTGGCAAATAACTCAAAATGTTATTGAGGTGATAGAAATGATGTACATCAAATGGGCTGACTGGGTGCAGGTACAGGAGCAGATGAAACTGGATTCAGGTAAATTGCAAAGTTTACATTGCTGAAAAACTGCACAAATATAATTTCTCCTTATTCCAATCTTCATCTCCTCATTATGACTGTAGACCATTATTGCTTATCTAGTGTAATATTTTCAATTAACATACCAAATGCCAGAATAATAAGTCACCTTATCACATTATTTAGTATTTCTTCAAGACTGCTGCTGGTATAATTATTAACTCTGAAATAGAAGCAATGCACATTTACTTAATGAAACATGTAGGGCAATGGCTGGGACTTTTGTCACAATTTTCTGACTGCTCCAAAGGTGACAACCCAGCCTTCGACTAAATGGATGCATTTCCATGGTGGTCACTATTTATGAATTAAACTGTATCCTGTTCAGGAAGGAATGACATGCAATTTGTAAGATGTTAATTGTATTTTTTCTTGTATTTTTACTTAGTTTATAAATTAATACAAATATATGTATATATGGATTCACTTCATAACACTGAAAACTCAAAACACTGAAAATGAGAAAACTTCATAATACAGAAGACCAAAACACTGAAACTTCAAAACAATGAAAACTCAAAACACTGAAACTCAAAACACTGAAAACACATATCATACATATACTGAGTTTAAACAACATAAATCATAGCACTTTCCACCATGTGTACCTGCTACTTAAATATATCAACTCCAAGATTGCACTTGGTGTACTGAAGTACAATCTTGGAGATGATATATATAAGTAGCAGGGGGTGTGTGGGGAGGGGGTGCAGCCCCCCACAAGGGGGGTGCAGGGGGCTTGCCCTCCTGCTTACACTTGGTGAAAAGTGCTATGATTTATGTTGTTTAAACTCAGTATATGTATGATATGTGTTTTCAGTGTTTTGAGTTTTCAAGATTTTGAAGTTTCACTGTTTTGGTTTCAGTGTTTTGAGCTTTCAGTGTTATGAAGTGAATCCATATATATATATATATATATATATATATATATATATATATATATATATATATATATATTTGTTTATGACATCACCGGCTGGCTCCCTACTGTAACTTTTTACTAGTTTGCTTTGACTCAACCATTCCTACCATCCTTTGCTCAAGCCTTTCTACTATCCTATCTTATTTTTTTATACCCACATATATCTGCATATGGCCTTCAGTCCCATATTGCTATTCATCTTACACTCTCTTTGATCAAAAACAACTTAATTTATTCTGTCTTCAGATGCACTGCTGTCTTCCTCTAGAATACCCTTCTATATATCTATATCTATATATCTATATCTATATATAGATATTGCATATTTGTATATATGGGTCTACTTCTGTTTGTCAAAAACAGAAGGTTGAGTCCACTTACGCGAAAGTGTACTTCAACGAAAGTGCACTTTCACGAAAGACAATTCACCAAAGCACAGTACAGTGGGGATATGGAAGTATATCCTTTTACCCTCTGTAGTGCGATCTCAGAGTTAGTATATTTAAGTAGCAGGAGTGTGGAAGGGTGCAGGGGGGGGCTTGCCCCTCCTGCAAAACTGTGTTTGCAATGTTTATTTTTTTTTCTGATTTGGTGAATCGGCTTTCATGAAAGTGCACTTTCGTTAAAGTGCACTTTCCCAGAAGTGAGGTTGTACTTTTCTTTTTTGAGATAATGTCATTTTGATAAAGAAAAGTAGACCCATATATATATATAGATATATATATATATACATATATATATATATACATATATATATATATATATATATATATATATATTGCGTAATTGTAGGTGTTGAAGCATTGGTGGATGAGTGGCTGTAGATCATAAATTTAATGTCACGGTTGCTTTCACCACAATGTGATGTATTGTGAGAGGCCTTTTCTCCATTGTAGTGGGGTGTGCATAAATTCTCTTTTTTAATGTTTTTGAATCAGTATTTAGTTTACAGAAACTGGTAAGTCCTTTGATGATGGTTCTAGTATTCATAGCTAAACCCATATTGTGTGTGTGTGTGTGTGTGTGTGTGTGTGTGTGTGTGTGTGTGTGTGTGTGTGTGTGTGTGTGTGTGTGTGTGTGTGTGTGTGTGTGTGTGTGTGTCTATGTGTATGTGCGTGTGGGTATGCATGTCCACATATGTGTTTGTGTGTGTGTATATTTATTCTTTGATGATGATCTGATCGCTGATTGGTAAATCCGTAGCTCTGTGTGTGTGTGTGTGTGTGTGTGTGTGTGTGTGTGTGTGTGTGTGTGTGTGTGTGTGTGTGTGTGTGTGTGCGCGCGCGCGCATATGTGTGCACATATGTGTTTGTGTATATTTATTGATGATGATTTGATCGCTCATTCGTAAATCCCTAGCTGTATGTGTGTGTATTGTTTTGTGTGTGTGTGTGTGTGTGTGTGCATGTATTTCCTCTACTTATCACTCCCTGGATTATGACTGCCTGGAATATCATCTCTTTAGTGTCTTTTATTTCTGCCTTACTCTTACCTTAAAACTTCTTCTTTAAATAACTCACACACTTTTTTGCTACTAGCCTCTCAACAATGTCCAAACATATAGGCTTATTTGTCCTTAACTTAAATCAGTCAATTAAGAGTTACTACTATTAACCATAACTGAGCTCATATGTATCCTTCTGTCATACTAATTAACTTTTACCATCTGTATACTTCTGGTTCTCAGCACTGTTTACATTACTTTCTGATGCTCTCAGCTATATTATTCATATTTATATTCTGGTAAATGCTATTTATTAGCAGTGTCCATCATTCAGTCTTTTGCATCATTTCCTCATATTTTCTTTGACCTGCATTTTTGTATTGTTTCATCAGTTCATACTACTCTGTCATGTGTACCACATGCAAATAGGTTCTTTGTATTAGGCATGCCTTACTAGGTTAAAAAAACTGTACACACACACACACACACACACACACACACACACACACACACACACACACACACACACACACACACACACACACACACACACACACACACACACACACACACACACACACACACACAGACACACACACACAAATACATCTGGACTGAAAATCCTTTTAATCAAATCTTACTTAACCGAGATGACAAGACAACACTAAAACTTTGCTTTAATGAACGTTCACATCACCGGAATTTTAATCCAGGAAAGGAGGCAGTTGGCCAACAAGGGGAAATTTGCCCTTTTCCCCAATATAGTGTGATCTCAGAGTTGGTGTATTTTGTTGGAGGGGTGTCGGGGTAATGTCCCTCCACTTGGGTGGGTTTGACATGCTTCCGTGTGTTTGCTTTTTAATGTTGGACAACTGCCTCCTTTCCCAGATTAAACCTCCGATGATGTGAACGTTTGTTAAATTAAGGTTTCAGTGCTGTTGTCTCGGTTAAGTAAGATTTGATTAAATAGATTTTCTATGTACTCAAGTAGACCCACAAATAAAAAAAAATAAAAAAATATATAAATATATATATATATATATATATATATATATATATATATATATATAAATTAAATCATGATACTTTGTTGAAAATATAGATTCCTTCAAATGTTTTTAGTGCCTTGGGTGTACAAAAGAGTATGCAGCTGAATCTTATAACCAAATCTGAGGTCACTCCGATTAGGACAGGAGTTTAATATACTTGAAAAAAAATGATGGATTGCAACTTTCAACAAAGCAATTTACACATTTCACATAAAAAGAATTTCCTAATTGCTTCCATCAGCAATGTTTGCAGTACCTGGGATCATCACATGCTGCTGAAAATATGCAATACCTCTGACTATTATCAAGATAATCTGCTCTAGCAGCAGTAAACAGAAGGTTGTCATTTCCTGGCATTTAATTATTGGTACACTTCATTCTTATGACTATAATTCTGATATGATTATGCAGAATCAAACTATATATGGTCATGCTTCCATTGACCTGGCACAATAAGAACAATAAAAATGAATAAATCTGTCTGATTCAAAGTTAATTCAAGGTTTCTCTGAGAAGACATTTTGGATTACAGAGTTATGCCACTCCTTCCCTGAAAAATATTTGAAATAAAGGTTCTTCGTATAATAGGAAGATGGTTGCTGAAAAATGTATTTGAGCTAATAGCAAACTCAAGTGAAAAATAAAAAGGCAGATCATTCATGACAGAACTAGCTCAAGTGTAAGTAAGGTCTTTCTTAATTTATACTAAAGCCTCACAACGGGACAGGATAGCTAACAGGGAGCATTTAAATATAAAATGTCCTTCAATTTTTGGGCAACATCCAAAAAAAGATTAATTTCACTTGTTTCACAAACTGCTTAAGTAACTAACATATGCAGCTACCTAGATATTACTGGAGACCTGATGCTGATGAGGTCACCTAGCAATTCAGTATCTTGCTCAATGGGTACCTATTTTCCTAAATCTTCATTAGATACACCATGATCCTAAGCAAGTCACTTCATCATACATTACACAAGTGCCTTAAAAAATCAGGTTCCCATCATGCTGTGCATTCCTTCTACTTCACTACACATGATCAAGCCTTTGTAAAGGTTTATAGGCCACAACTTCCATTATAGCAGTGGTCACCTTGTGGAATACCTCAAGTTTCTTTCTTGTTACAGATTCAGAAGCCAGACAAAGTAAAATGAGGCTGAAATAAACCTCAGGTTCCTTGTCCTATATGATTTCACTAAGCATAAGCTTCTAGTTCTGGGATAGAATTTCCATGCACTAATAAAATCAGTATTGTGGCTCTCATGGTAGCTACGGGAAAAAGGGGGCCCTTTCCTGGCAATGTTACTCAGGTAACAGTTAACATAAATTCTAGTACCATAAACCCTATCTATGCTTTTTCCTTTCTGTTGTGATCTTTGATAAAAACAACCTCATTGTACCCCTGCTCATCCCTTACATTACTTGTCATGTTTATTTATCTATTTACAATACGTAGACTGGACCAAAGGCTCATTTTCAGCTACAAGCTTGTTACAAAAATAAAAACATTGACGTATATATAAATAATTCAGTAGAAGTAATTCAGTGCGGCAGTACAATCTTAACACAGTTACAGTTTAAAACAAAATGGTCCTTAGTTCAGTCCTCCTCTAGTTAGACAGGTGGGGTTCACATTTGCAATGGACTATAGAAAATCTTTATTTATCCTTACAAAGGTACATA
The DNA here is from genome assembly GCF_019279795.1 of Protopterus annectens. NCBI lineage: Eukaryota > Metazoa > Chordata > Ceratodontiformes > Protopteridae > Protopterus > Protopterus annectens. The sequence continues at coordinate 1,201,556,903 of NC_056743.1, read as the reverse complement.
AATTATTTGTGAAGGTGGTTAAGATAAGACTTAAACTAGTGACAAAGGGTAAGGGACCTGCTATTCTGAGGATACTTTCCACAATTTATGTCTCCAGTAGGAGACAGCTTTAGTGATGTAGTCTAATGAAGAGCTGAAGTGAGAAGAGTAAAGGGGATGACATACAATGATAAAAAGTATATGGTTAAAGTTTTATTTTTAAGAAAGGAAGATAGTAGGGGTAGTGGTTAAAGATGTTGCATACCAGTAAGGAGGAATCTAATTTGGCTTTTAATATGACTGGTGAAGCTTTTGCTTTAGTAAGGGAGATGCAGTTCTGTTCAAAATGGAAGGAATTATTCATCAGTGTTGTAATGATACGAGTTATTGCCAGACATGCCAGGAGAAGTAGGGCAGCGGATGTGTAACATATGCCAGCACAGCTAGCTGGAATTCATTAAAGAAGTATATGGTATTTGAATATCAAACTGATTTGTACAGATGCTTGTGTTAGTTGCTTGTGTTAAAAATGTATCAACAGTGTGCCCTGCTGGAAAGAAAAGAAATGTACATGTATTATTGTAACTGTTTAAAGATATATATTTTAACAGAGGATACTAAAAGAGAAGAGATTAAGCTCAGTCCCAGCTAACTTTGGAAAATAGCTGAAATTAAATTAGGCCACAAAGATTGTATCTTACAGTTCTGCTTGCAGCCAGAGAAAAAAATGTCTGGGAAACCAAACATGAAGAAGCCTTCTTTATTGTCTCTAGCATTGAGCTAACTGCTACTCTGGAAGGGTAGAGGTTTGAAATTGTTTTATGACTTCCAGGAGCTCCAGCAGATCTTAGCAAAGCTCTATCTGTGTGTATTGTAACACATAGGTGCTAAAATCTGGCAGCTTCTAGTGCTAGTGATAGTGTGGGAAACAGAGTCAGATGACCAGATATGATGTCATTCTGTAAGTTATCCCAGCAATAATGTTTAGATATTATATTGAGAAATCTCTCAGTCAGACTGGGAAGTCTGTTTCTTGGAACCTGACATAGAAGAATCCCTCACGTACTTCATCTTGCCTTGCTCTAGTAAGTAAACCAAAGAATAGTAACTCTTTAGATTAGTTAAGTACTGTTTTTCTGTATCTGTGTGAATCTATTTATCTGTGTTATTTTTAGTATTTCCTGTCATTCAAACTCTGGTGTTTACTGTAAATAGATATTTGTTATTTTCATATTCTTTTATTTATTATTAAATATATTTAAACTTTTCATTGTGGCTGGTCCTTTTAGAAAGTATTTAAGCTTTGAGAGTATTTGCATATATGTTGATTTGGTGATAACTGTGGTCCCTCCTGAAAACCTGGCTGTTTGGTCAACATTACCATTTGTATTAGTATTAATTTCACTCAGTATAATTGGATACCCTTTTAAGAGCCTTATAGTAACTGACTGGTGGCAGTGAATCTACTTTATAGTCTGGGCAAAGTTGGTAGAGCAGGTAATCTGTGCCAGCCTTTCCCAGGTCTGTGTGTGTTAAATTTAAATCTCAAAGACTGTGTGTCTCAGCTACTTGGAGTAGGGACACGAAGCACTGGTTTCACAGAGAGGGTGCTGGAGGACTTGGCTTGCACACTCAGCTGAGGACCTAACCTTACAGCTGTGCCAATGGGGAGTCTTACTGGGGACCTGGAGGAGATACAGCTAGAGAAAACCAGTCCCGAGGCTAAGGGTGTTCCCTATGTACTCTTAAGGGAAACTGTGCTTGATGAAGGAAGGTCTGCATCTGGAAATACTGTGTGCATCCATTTGTATTCCAAATGGACGTCTGTTTCTCCAGTGCCAGTAGTAAGGATTCAGGCTCCTTGATTACTGGCCTAGAGTGGGGACGTCACAAGTGTATCAATGTTGTTTAGTAGAGTTTGGAATTTGTAGCAGTTGATGGAATATCCTCCATTCATGATTGGAATGCTGCTTTTTAGTGATATACTTCCTGCATTTATGAATGGAAGGCCACATTCTACTGCTGGTAGAAATGCCTTTGTGATGGTGTTTCCTACCTGTGATGTTAGCAAGTGGGAGATTCTATGACTCCTCCAATGGCCATGTCATCTGTATAATACTGAAATGTAAGGGAATGTGATACTGAAAGTGTTTTTTAATGCAGTCATTAATGGCCAAGTGGCCTTCATTACAAATGTACCTGCTATGGTATGGTGCATCAAATGAGCCCACCTTCCTCCCACCCATACTGTTTTCATCATTTTCTGGGTTATTCTTCCTGGTTAGACAGTCATCAGTCCACCAGGGAGATGGTCAAGTAGTCTTGGTCTGGGGGATCCAGAGAGCCCACCTACAAAGGTTCCTTACCAGCAGAATCCAGGGTATAAACACATTGTCCTATATGGATCGACTTAAAGCCCTGTCTTCATACTCGGACTCCTACAGCTTACCGAGAGGTGATCTATGCCTGGCATACAGTGCATCCTCAGATCCAGTTTTTATGGATGTTTTGCACATGTACAAAATGAACAGCATCAGAACCACTAGATCCAATGATTTAAATTTTGCTTGTGAGATAAATAGGAATGTTGGTGAGACAGATATGTGTCTTGGAGGATCCCCATGCTTTGGAACAGGTTCCCCCATCTGTGTGATGCAGAGCCCATCCCTAACACTATTTAACAGTAAACTTGTCTAATGAATGGGAGATCGGAAATTCACCTTGGATCTAGCCCCCATGCCTCTGACAGACAGAGGCAGATAGTAACTATGCCCAAACTAATATGCCTCCCACATAACCTTTCGAAACTTCCTAAGATACCCCCATCCTAATAAACGCCCATGATACATAGAGACACAAGTGGGGTTTAGCTGTAGATGGCCTTATCATTGTCTTTATTCTGTCAGCCTCATAATTGGCTTCATTGGACTTAGACCTCTTAGTTTCCTGTTTATTTTAATTAGAAAGCTTTTATCATTGTGGGAGTTACACTTTCTGATTTTAGCCATGACTTTTTCCTTTTGTTGTATATGCTATTAAGGTTAGAATTCCAACAGTGTGGTTCATTTTTAGAGTTTGTTTTGGACTTGCTTCTAGTAAGTACAGCAGCCTCTATACAGCCATTTACATGGATGTACAGGCTCTCTGTGAACATTTCTGTATAGGTCACTGTGAACTTGGGTTTAGGAGGGGATTTGAATTTTGACAAATTATTGATTAATAGGATGTAGTTTGTGTGGAATAGCTCCTAACTATTACCGATTGTTGCTGGGGTTACCAAGTTGATTTTTATTTTGAAGTTGATGACTTTGTAGTCTAATCTTATCAGTGAGGACATGACACTGAAGTGTGTGCAGCACTCTCCCATATTGGTGAGTATAAGGTCCAGTATGTTTGAACCTCTGGGGGATGTGTATACTGTCAAGTCAAGGATATTTATGCTAATAAAGTCCAGGAATCATTGTGCCTGGAAGTTTTCAGCAGTGTATGTTTCCAAGGGGTAGTTAAAGTCTCACATGAAGGGAGGCCATGGTGGTGCAGTGGTTAGTGTTGCAAGAGGTTCTCTGGTTCGATTCTCGGCTGGGGTGCCTTCTGTGCAGAGTCTGCACGTCCTCTCTGCAGTCGTGTGAGTTTCCTCCAGGTGCTCCGGTTTCCTCCCACATCCCAAAGATATGCTGTAGGTGGACTGGACATGCTAAGGTGTGTGTGTGTGTCTTCTGTGGAAGGTTGGGTGCTGGGCTGGCAACTCAACACCGTAAAACTCCACTGCTAATTGTTCTGTGGACCATTGTTCCGCTGTGGTGACCCCTAACCAGGAAAAGCTGAAAGAAAAATAAGTTAAAGTCTCACATGAATAAGGCATTTGGTTTAATGTGGAGTGTCAGATGCAGGCCTTCAGGAATGCTGTCCCAACTGCAGTGCTACATATTGCAATTTTTATGTAAGTTGCAGATGTCATAATCCTCCTGAAATAGACTAACCAAGGTCTGTCTCTGTTGTGGGTAAGTTGACATTAGCGGCTTCACTAACCCCCTTCCCACAAAGACTCCTTTAACACCTGTGCTGCCAGTCAACCTCAGGTCATCTGCTGCATAAACAGGGCTTTATTCCTCTACACCATATAGCTGGACTTATTTCTCAAACTTTTGGTAGTGGGCAAAAAAGAGATAAGGCATAATATTAAGTGAGACAGAGGGGATTCCATTGTCTATGTAAGTGCATTGCAAATGGCACCTTTCAATGGTGAAGGATGGCACCTTTGCATAATAACAGCTTGATGATATACTGAAGATGCTTGGTTATAAAACTGTTATATAATTTGATGGTGAGACCACTTGAGCCTGCAGATACATAACTGAGCAATTTTCTTGGGTTCATGTAGAATGTGCAAGGACCTCAAATACAACAGTCAGAACAAGACTAACTGTACAAAAAGGGGAGTATTATACTAAATCAATGGTCATGGTACTGCAGAGTACTCCTCTTACCCTGACCTACAGCGATCATGGAGTTAGTATATTACTAGTACGAGTGCAAGGTGAAGAACCCCCCCCCCCGCCCCAGTGCTGAGGGACTTTAAAAGTATTCCAGCATTTTTTTAAATTTTGATATATTTCTTTGCCAATCACACTCTATTTTTACTGCCTCTGGGATTTGCAATTATAAGTTTCATATTTCTGAGAAGGAGACAATTTTCTTAGACATTTATTAGCTTCTTGAATATATACTTTTGAAAAGGAGAAGATGGAGCAAAACCTATCAAGTAAAGATCAAAACAGAGAATAGAATTAACTGTGAATACTCCAAAGAAGTCAGCTGTAATTTTGAACTGTTTAGTAAACAGTTAAGATATGATGGATGTACCTGATAAAGCTGGGCCTTTAAGCACTATTTTAGATGGAAATGAGGTCATGGTTCTTCACAACAAGTTATTAACTTTCTGACAAAATCCATTTGGGTTATAAAGGAGCATGTCCTAGAGTGTTTAAAACTAAGTAGTTTCGTCAGAATGAATTACTTTCTTTGTATTCATTCCTAGCATTGCAGAACTCTATCCAGCAAGAATGTGATTTGATGTCTGTAAATAAATTTCAAGCTGTTTCTTTCTTTCTTTAGCCATGTGCTGAGGTATTATTATGCTTATTAATATTTAAAATATTTTCCTGTAAATGCAAATTTTTAGGACTGTGTCAGAGCTAGAATGTTCAGTAATGCAAGTTCATTGGTATGGGTCAGTTCAGTCAGTAGCATGGTTTCCTTCCTTTCAGCATACTGTTCATCTCTATACTTTCTTATTCTCTCTCTCTCTCTCTAGCCCAACTCTGTTTTTATTATGACATTGCCCACAGTCGTACACCCAGTCCTTTTTACTTCCTCCCACTGTTCCTCATGCATTCATTTCTGCCCTAATTGATGTATGTTTAGGATTCTTCAGTGCTGTGTAGTCATACAAACAGAGAAATGCATGAGAGCACACACGCACACACACACACACACACACACACACACACACACACACACACACACACACACACACACACACACACGCACGCACACGCACACACACATACACATAAATATACTTCTGGGAGTCCTGGCGTAAATTGTATTGTTGACCCATGTCAGTTGATGTATACATACGGTTGACAGCTGTGCAAGACTGACAGTCCCCAGGACAGGGGGCTATGTTCTTTCCCCGGGGATTGTGTGATCTTGGAGTTAGCATATATAATGAGCAGGGAGTGTGGATGCACAACCTCCAACATGGGGTTGTGGCAAGCCCCCCCTTGCAAAAAACACTTTTCTTATCTTTGTATATTACAAGGACTGGCCTCAGAGCATGTGTTGTAGTGTGTTGTTTTTGTTGACGTAAGTGTGTAGACGTAAAGCATGCAGGCATTTCTGTGGATTGACTATTAGTAGCAAATCCATATATATTATGTAACTAGACACACACACAAACACACACACACACATACCTTTCCTTTTCATGTGTTCTAAATTTTCTATTGTTAGTTGCTATGTTTTACCTCTTTTTTGACAGTCTTTGTTTCTTTTTATTTTTTGAATCATTAGTACAATAATACTTTCTTTTAATAGTTCTTTTTCATAACTTAATTCTTATTTATTTATTTTCAATCTTGTTTTATCCAACATATAAAAGTACTCCTTTTTTCAGTGAGTGATATCAAAAGCTATGCTTTCTATATTGAGCATTATGATATATAAGTAGTAAAATGTGTAGGAAACCCTATTTTACATTGCTAACTTTAGAAGACTAGCTTATTGTTATTATTAATTTATGTATATTACACTATGAACCTGACTACTCATTTGTTCTGCTGTGTACTGTTTTTGATACTTTGTCAGTGTCCTAAGTAATGGTTGAAATGAGTCTACTCTGGATCAGTGCAATTCACAGACTTCAATAAACCAAATAAATTGACTGGGTAACAGTTACTGGTTTGTAATCTGGTTTAGAATTACAGACAAGAAAATTAGTGAATATTAAAGGATCCTCTATTTCCAGGGTAGGAACCAGGTGCCTGAACAAAAAATATCATGACCAAAAGGGGGAAGGATTGAAAAATGATTAAAGTCTTCACCTCATAGATCAAAGGTGCAGAGTTTGATTCTGACCACTGGTTATTGACTAGGCTTATAACAGTCTGCTGACTGATTTACCTATGAACTACCATTGAGCAGAAGTTTGTTGGCATGTGTTGAGTGGCAGAACACAAAAATGTAAACATGAATGTTTCACCTTTTCATTTTGAGCTGTCTATAATTTCTCCATATGTAATACCGAGCCAGGAATTAACTTAGCTGATGCCATGAACTACTGCCCCCCCCCCCAGCTCTTCAAGTGAAGAGCAAAAGAAAAAATGCCCATTCCTTCTTGGAAAACTATCTAGGCAGCCAGATGCATGATAGCCCTCCCTACTGCCCCAGGTATTCAAGCTCTGTTTCTGTGCCCTGCCCACAACTCTCCTTCCTTATACTTTATACCTTGTCTGCACAGAATGCTACAGCACTTAGGTTTTATTTAAAAAAATTCTCTTTTAAACAGTAGCAAGCTGATTGCTGTGAATGTAGCAAGCAGTTGCTACAGTTTATACACTGCATGGAACACTACAGCGATCAGGTTTTAGTTAAATGTTTTTTGTTTACTTTTAAACTGTAGCAAACTGCTTGCCATAATTTAGACCACATATGGACCAACACAGCACTCAGGTTTGACTGCAAATGCAATACTGGCTTTTAAAAGCCATTACTGCACTAAAGAGTGATGGGGATGATGGATGGCCAATTGCACCCCCTAACACTTCGTGCCTAGGGCAGTTACCTCTCTCACGCCACCCTAGCTATGCTACTGCCCCATTCCTGTATCAGGGTATGATTAAAGTTTATGAAATTAGTGTTGCTCCAGTTTTTGATGTTTGCCAAGAGAATTGTTCTCAGCATTCACAAGATACGCAGACCTGCCTCTTTTTTTAGTTCATATGGAGGCTTGTGTATCAGTAGCATATTAAAGTATGTCTTAAAATTATTTTTATTATCTGTCTCCTAAATTAGTTTTTAGTAGCTATTGCCTAAGCAGATGCACAAATGTCTCTCTACAATTGCCTCTTCATTCTGGTTTATAAATGAACCAGAATTATTTGGGGAAGTGAAACTGACCATCTGTAGGAAAGTGGTCACTCCTTGAGAACTACACAATCTTGCATATTTGCTATCTGCAATAATTCTGATGGCAGTTTACATAGCTAAGGATGGATATGCATTTGGGCAAAGTGCACCACATTCATGGGTGTAAACGTTGTTGAACAGAACTGCATGAATGGTGAAGATAACATTAATTACTACCTCTGCATCTGAATGTTAGCAGCAATCTGTCCACTCTCAATAGATGGCAGAGATTTTGGATGTCTGCATACTTATGCTGGCACATCCTACTAGCCTGCCAAATAGTAATAAACTCCAAAAAGTAAAATGATTATTCCCCTGCCCCATGGCATACAGGGATGAAGATCTGACTACTGTTGAATGGTAAAGGTATCTGAGACACCAGGTAGGGCAGGATGGGCTTGAGCTGCTCTCACCAACTCAGTCATCCTCAGAGGTAGGGAAACTGCTCAGCCTACATCATTAGCAACTCCTATCTATAGCTGGGTGTATTGCCTAGTTGCAATGGCCAGGTTGGCTCTTGCTATGAATAGGGAGTTATCCTCTACAGAACTGGGAACAGGGGGAGGAATACATGGGAACATGTATGCATCCTTCTTCTCCCATCCATGAAGGAACTGCAAGCCAGCAAGCCACCTGTGCTATAGATAGGTTAGCTGTTCCTTGAGACCTGAAACTAGCCTTCTCCCTATCACCTGACTATCATCTGATAGAGAATGAATAGGCTGGGAGTTATGCAGATGATACCTTACTACTTGCATCACATTAGACCACCTTGACCATTCAAAAGGAAATATAATCTAGTTTTACAGGATTCTAATCAGTTCTCTGATGTCTGACATCATGAAATTTGGCACCTTGCAAAACTCCCTAAATCCTCAAATCTAATTATTAAAAAGAAACATCCAAAGGATAGATTAGCTTACCTAAACAAATTCCTCTATGATAGGTATGAGCTCTAAAAGTAGTGAGTGCCCCCTTCTCAATGAAACAATGATGCCAAGCATACTGACAATATTATTAGTAAAACACTCCATCAACTAAAACTATGCTATAGAATTTCACACCTCCTGACCGCTGCAGCTTGTAATGCCATAGCTAAAATGTGCTTATCCTAAAAGTTGAATATGGGTTCCCTTTTATAACCTTACACTGCAGCTCAAACACATGAAAAATGCAAACTACTGCAAATAAAGTCTGTAGATATGTTGTTCTTGCAAAACCACAAACCCATCGCTGCCACCTTCTGCAGAGGTGTAACTGGCTACCTGTAAACAGGAGAACTACATTTCTACTTAGCAGTCATATCTACAAGCTGTTAAAAATAAGACACTACCTCCCAAGCAAAAAAAAAAAATAATAATAACACAGAGCAGCAGCCAGGCACCAGTATCAGATAATGCTAATACCAAAAGTTAATTTCTAATTAGGCAAGTAAGGCATTATATGATAATTTCAACAACAAAATTCTTATTTTGATGTCTGTCATATGACTGAATTTTGTGAATTTATACCTGACATCTTGCCATAATGACACACTGTGGTTTACTATAAGTACAATGATAGAATCACAAGGCCATGGGGTCTACATTTTTAGAATGGTGTTCCTTTTATCGTGAAGATATACACCAAGCATGAGCATGTTTTGATAAGTAATACTGTATGGGAATAACAAAGAAACAACTTGGTCTATGATAGTCCATCTGTAGAAAAACATTTGCATTATGTATACAAACATGGCCTAAAAAGACAAATGATGCCATTAGTATTTTTAAAGGAAATGAGCAAGATACTAAATTGCAGAGATGGCCTGTTATGTAGTTACTGGTTTAAATGAAGTATTGGCAAATATATGACTATAGGTGTATTCCTATCTGGGGCCAGATACAGCCATGAATCCCTAGATAGTTGCTAGCTGGGGGATTCCACATAAGTGTCAACATCAAAACAGTTGTATTAATGACCGGTGCACAATCATGTTGGCTATCGTTAAGCCCAAGGATTAAGTTCTAATGTTCTTCCTATTTGTTGTTGTTAATGTATTTGTTTGTTAGATGAGTAATATAACTGATCCTTCATGGGTCAAGATCTAGTCCATTAGCAAGGATAAATGGAAAATGAAATATATATATATATATATATATATATATATATATATATAGATATATATAGATATATATAGATATATATATATATATACACACTTTACTACGGCTTCAGTACTGCTAATTGGAACATACAGTTTCATCGTAATAAAATATGCATATTAGTGCAAAGGATCTGCTTCAGTAAAGTGAATTTTTATGCTGATAATATTGCAGAAATCAACCTAACTTTGATATGCACTGTACTAGATTACATTTATTGCTGCTGCTTTTTTTTCACACATTTCATTTTGATGTTCAGATTGATTCATCTGGCAAGTGTCCATTTACGATGGGGAGCAAAGTGTTGTGAAACAATTAAAGTCACACCAACATGGAAAAAAATATAACAACACAGTTAAGGAATGACAGCTGAAATGATTATTGTGAATATACAGAATTATCACCATGTTACAACAAAAATATACAACTGAAAAAAAAAATGTACTAGGCATACAATAGCAAAGGTTTAATACACATTAATATAAGCTAAATGCTAAAATATGTAAGGCAGTTAACTAGAAGTACACTTTAACTTTCAAGTTAATAATATTGGTAAATAGTGGTAGAAGGCATGGTTTTATGTCCAAAGTTGGGTACAGCTGATACCATGAGAAAGGGATGAAAGAGTGAGCATATGAAAATATCATATATAGTGTGATGAGTGGCAGGGAAATATAAAAGGGTTGTATACAGGTGAGGAAGTGTTTTGTGCCTGAGACTGATTCTGCTGTCTACAAATCTGGTTTTATCAAAGGGAAAACTGTGCATAAAACCAAATATCTGAAAACCAAAGAGTAAAAAGGTCGCAAAGGCAAACCATTCTATAAAAACTGTAAGTAAGACTCAACCAAGATAGAACCTTCACTATCAGTACAACAGAAATGGATTGTTTGTCTATAAATTAGGAATGCACAGCTTAAAATCAAGCCTGATATATATAAACATTAGGATGCCTACAAAATATCCCAAATAACATTCAAACCAAAGGGTTAAAAGGTCACACAGGCAATCCATTCAGTAAACTGTGTAATATCTTAAACCTCCTGGAGTGGATGCTCATGGGATATATGAAGATGAGCCATTTAAGTACATAACAGTGTTTCAGCTACATGCTGTTCTGACAAAGTCAGAACATATCTGAAACACGGCATGTCTCCAAGCTAGTGGGATTTTGATTAATTGGCCTGAATGAACCCAAAAAAGGATTAAAAACTAAAATGTCATGTTTATTCAGAAGCCATGCCCCTTAAATCCATCCTTCATATATAATCACCTTCCATATAACAGAACTCAAGTTAAAATAGTTATAAAACCTAGTTACGCGAGACACTCAAAATGTGCAATTAACTACCACCATCAAAACATAATATTTCTTATAGTTTAATTTAATGTCTTTGAAGAATAATAGCAAACAGTCAATGTGCATGAGTCATAACACAGATGAAATTATTCCAGAGCTGATGCAGGAAGCTAAACACCAACAATAGAGATGAGATGTGAAGAAGACTCTTAGTAGTTATACTAAGAACAGGTATATACCCGTTCCCCACTGTTGTGTGACCTCAGAGTTTGGTGTATATATAATTAGCAGGGCGTGTGGGGCGTGCATTGAGAAAATGTGGTTTGACTTTGTCGTATTTTTCAGTGGTTTTCTGTTTGGTTAGATGTTGTCACATTTCTTAATATTTTTGCAGGGGGCAATCCCACCTTTCACCTTGATCCTTATTTATAGATAAATTGTCCCAAATATTGAAATTAAAAACATACAATCATAAGTGTAAGTATACACCAACAGATAACATCCAAAGAAAGTGGTTAATGTTTAGCAAACAGAACATTTGAGAACAAACACTGCAGGTACATCAAAGTTTAAGGTAAAAAGAAAACAATATGCTGGTTGCACAAAATCTGAAGCACATATGCACTGAGACAGCATACTACAGACTGTACGGCTACAGTAAGTTAAGTTTCTTGTGAGTATATATACCCAACTGCATACAGAAAGGTGGTCCTATCATGACTGATCTGCAATATGGCTCCTAAATATGTTAGTAATTCCTTTGGATCAGCTTGAATCGACAGTAGGGAAGATACTTATAAGTGCACAAAGTATTAAAGCTGTTAAACCTAGCCAGGGCTGGTGTTTGAAGTCCCCTAGCATCTTTCATTTTGCAGCCCCTGGCAGGGTATATGATATCATAAGAAACTGATGCCTTCCTCCCCAACAATCATCCACAATTGCCCTTACAAATACTAACACACAGTCACTTTCTCCAAAGCACTCTCCCTTCTCCAGTTCCCCCACTTTCTCCCTCAACATCTTCTCTTCAGCTTTTCCTCCAATGACCCACTTCCCCTCTTTTTTTTAGTACAGAAATGTCTCCTTACTTAATAGGCACTCCTTCAGTGCTAAAGAGATGACTGGCAGCTGAAATATCTTTGTAAAATGAACTGTATATTTACTATGATAGAGATTTCTAAGAGCAGGGCCATCCATGATAATGTATAGAACCATGAATGCAGGCATTAGAACCACTCAGTGATCCAGAATTAATCAGTATGATAAGTGCTTCCCCCTTATCCTACAATGCACTGTAGTGCTCCTTCTCTCTAGATCCAGAAAAAGAAAAATATATAAAATGCATATCCAAAACAGCAGATACTGCAAACCAAAGTCAGAAGGTAGCATAAAAAACTTTTAATGTGTTAGCGTTTTCATGGCAATCCAAGCCGCTTCATCGGACACAGAATACTAACAGCACTTAATTTTTAAAAAAATGAACATTCAATAAAAATGCAGTTTCAATAATGCAATTAATGTATGAACTCAAGCATTTAAAGCTACAGCATATAAAAATAGACCTAACATAAAATGCATATAAAATACATATAATGTTATCTAGACTAATGGTGCTTATAAAGCAAGTGCATGCATGCAAAAAAATAAAGAATACATAAAATATACATATATATATATATATATATATATATATATATATATATATACTTGATATATGATAAAAATAGTACACATATATTTCTATATATATTAATATATATACATACATTCAATCGAATACCTTACTTATCTAAAAATTTGATTCTTTAAAACAGGTTTAATGCAGATCCTGTCATTTAAGCCCTTACCTGAGTTACCCCTCATTCTGATAATCCATTTTAGTTCCAAAGTTTCAACCCTATTTTCTATATCTCCACCCCAGACATCTTCATATATTACTTGTAAGACCTTAAACATAAATATATGGTCTATGCCACATGTACATACATGCTTAGCTAGAGCATTACTAGGGGTTAAATTCTTAATGTTATAAATATGCTCACGGATCCTATCTCTCAACCTAGGGTCTGTCTTTCCAATATAAAAACTTGGACAGACCTGGAATATTGCTAAATAAACTATATGCTTGGTGTCAAAAATGATATGTGTACTATTTTATCATATATCAAGTATATATATTTTTTATATTTTATATATTCTTCATTTTTTGTATGTATGCACTTGATTTATAAGCACCATTAGTATAGATAATATTATATGTATTTTTATATGCATTTTATGTTAGGTCTATTTTTATATGTTGTAGCTTTAAATGCTTAAGTTCATATATTAATTGCATTATTGAAACTGCATTTTTATTGGATGTTCATTTTTTAAAAATGAAGTGCTGTTAGTATTCTGTGTCTGATGAAGCAGCTTGGATTGTCGTGAAAGCACTAACACATTAAAAGTTTTTTATGCTACCTTCTGACTTTGGTTTGTAGTATCTGCTGTTTTGGATCATCATTTTTGCCATTGGTTCAGTGGTTTTATTTTCAGAAGCCACATTTATTTCTTTGGTAGGACTTTGCTATTTATATTTTTGGTTTATATATAAAATGCATGAAACCTTCTCTGCCAGGTCTGGGAAAACTGGGCAGAATCACTACCAAGGATAGCCCACTCTTATGGCTCTAGCATTATGGTAGGTATATTACTTTCATATCTGATAAGAGTGAGTCCATCCTTGGTAACTCATAGGACAAAGTTCCAAGATCTTCCTACTGAGTGCACCTCTAGAAAAACATACCCTTGTTAACAATAGCACCAAAAACAGATATGAATCTGGTTTCAGATCCAGCTTATAAAGCTTTGCAAAAAATATTCAAGTTAGCTACTGCACAAATATCATCAATGGCTGAATTTCACAAAACTGGTGACCAATGCAGCTAAAGCTCTAGTAGAATGAGCTCTAGGTATTTCAGGTAATAGCTTGTTATGCTTAACATATCAAAATTTTATCCAGTCAGACGGCCATCCAGCAAGGCTAAATTAAGAAACTTTATTGCCCAGAAGCATGAAGGCGAAAGCAACAAAATGATTAGCATCCTTTCATATAGAAGTGGTTTTCTCCATGTAATAGCTCTGTTAGAGATATACATCCATGCAGTATATCAGGTACCCCTCAAAGTTAGGGTAGGCTGGAAAGAATAGAGCCAGATGTATGTACCTATTTAAATTCTACTCAACTGCAACTTAAAGAATAAAAGGTGGACTGGTTCCATGAGAAACTCTGTCATTTGATTAAAAAAAAAAAAAAAAAAAAAAAGATAAGAACATTCAACAGAAAGGGTAGGAATTTCAGAAATCCTTCTAGCTGAACTAAAATCTACCAAGAAGAGTATCTCTCAAGTGAGAAACGTTAACCCTGCCATACCTGCAAGATCGCAGGGAGCTTGAGTCAAAATTCCCAAGGTGATATCAGCAAGAATATGCCTTTGACAGAGGCTGTGCATAATTTTAATAAAACTAAAGAATTTTAGTGTCTTGGTTTTGGAGAAAGTTTGATATGGCAGCCAAATGCACTTTGATGGAGGAATAATTTTATCCAGTTTCAAAAATATCTGAAAGGCACTCTGAAAGTACTGTAAGAATAGAAGCTGAAAAGGGATCTAAGCAGTGTAAAGTAGCCCACAAGCCCACTATGAAAAGCATGTCCATCTTTCTTGTAAGTCTTCTTCACACTGGGGTATTGGGAAGAATAAGGTATATTTAACCATCTCTCAATAAAAACAAGGATAGCTAACAGTGACTGGAACTGGGAAAGCCAAGCAGTGAGCCACAAGGAACTGATGCCTAGCTGAGATTGTATAAGGGATGGATCAACAGTGTAGTTGGGGTACTAAAGAACAAGGGTTTCTCAAAATACCTGCGGACTTCCAAAATGGATGCACATGGATCAACAACTTAGCTTCAGCTCTCCCATTGTGAAAAGACAAACTGAGAAATAAGGGCCAGGAACTTTGTCACATTTAGTAAATTCACTTATTGGATAGTAAGTATACTGCCTGGAAGCCTGCAAATAAGAAACTAAGAGAGCCTGAAGGAAAGTCAACTAGAAAAGGTGAAGAGAAAACACTGACTGTAAAGAATCCTGCAGCTGTTCAACAAAAAGCAGCTCAAGCTCCAGCTTTGGTACAAGAGATGGTGTCCAGTATTATAGAAGAAAATTTAAGTTAAATGTTCTCAGAGCTCTTTAAAATAAACAAAACATTGAAGGAGTATATCACCTCAAATAACAGTAGGCTGGAAAAAGTAGAAGCAACTTTAAACTGATATTCAGATAAACTGATCAAACTGCAAAAATTAGTGGGTGAAATGAAGAAAAGGCTAGCTGAGTATGACAATACTCAAAAAGAGATAGTTCAAAAAATGGTACAATTAGAGGACAGAGCATGCAGGGAAACTCGGACATTTTCTGCTGCATCAGATAAACTGGAAGAAACAGACTATTCATTTTGTGAAAGTACAAAAAAAAAGCAACTGGACTGGTATTCCACATCAGGATTTATTAATTGAAAAGGAACATTATGTACATGCCCTAAACCTGGTCATGAGAAATCAGCCAAGATCTGTTTTAGCAAAGATCCAATCCTACCAGCAGAAAGAATTGTTCCTGAAAAAAAATGTGACAGAAGGGCAAAGTATTATAAAATGGAGACAGTGTATGTGGAAAATAATTATTCACTGTACATCAGGCAGAAGAGAAGCAAATTTATTCTAGTAATCAGGGAATGTCGATAGGCAGGTGTGAGATTCAAGCTGCTGTATCCAGCTGTCTTCAGAATATATTTCCTGGAGGATCAAAGTCATTTTTTCATGCAGAACAGGCTAAGCAGGAAATGCAAGGTGAGCCATCAAGCAGAAGGGGACTCTGCTTCTCATTCTTCTGATAAAAAAGCTCATAGAGAGACTTTGCCAGTGAAAACATTTCCAATGTTCCAAAGAAAAATGTTTGCGAGACAGAGAAAAGCACAGAAGTTAACTAGAAGAATCAGGAGTACCTTAGAACTGAACCAGAGTTTTGCATTGGGAGATGCAGATGAACAGGAAGAAGACCAGCAACACAGAAACTATTGAATAAGTATGAAATTATAAAGCACCAATTGTATTTGTAAAATATATCTGTGCAAGAAAAAATGGAAAGAATGGACTATTGTTGACTTTGTTAAACCTGTGGTGGACTGAAAGTCTTTTGGCCCACTTCATGTCATTAAAAATTGGAAGGACACTAAGGAGAAAGGAAGAGGAAGGAAAATGGTATCTATAAGTAAAATAATTTCTGTTTTTAACAGTATTTCTATAAAACTTTTCATGATATAAATTACATGTTATATAGCAAAGCATTTTCAGATATGGTTGCATGTGATAAAAATACTAAACATATGTCTTTTTTTCTTCTTTTTTTTGTATTAAGAAATATAGGCATTTTAATGCAAAAAGAGAAAAAATAAAGGATAGATCAATGCATGTTTAAGTTAATAGGCTGCAATTGTGGGTTGTTGAGGTGGGGATAGGGTGTAAAAGTACACATATCACAATATATGCAGAGGTTATGTGTTTTCTCTTACTTTTGTATAGATGAGTGTCTGGATTAAGACCATTGGCTTAATCTAATAACAAGTTTTAAGTGGAAACAAGTAAATAAGAGATCACTGAAGTTAATGAAAAGTTTTGTTTTAGCAATACATGTTCAGCATGGCTTTAGAAGCCTGCATCTGAGGGCTACATGTTGTCTTATGTTTCAGTGGAAACAAGTTGATTGTAGAGCAATACAAAGCTACAGCACTGGTTTCTTTGAGGCTGAAAGTTAATGTTTTCTGAAAGTATGCAAGTTGTTTTTCACATCTAAAAGAGGGAAAAAAGATAAAACATCAGCAGACAGCAATTAGTGTAAGTAGGAACACAGGTGGTAACATGTGTCTTAGCACTGATAACCTTAACTTTAGGTCAGATAATGCCGGTGTGTGCAGCTATTTGGGGAAATTGCTCCTATTAGGAGGGTTACACTTCATTATTTGAAGAGGTACATAGTTTCATGTTTTTATATTAAGTTAATAGATTATAGGGTGTTCTGTGGGGTATGTTTGTTTTTCTGTTTGCGTTTTTCATTAAAACAAAAACTCTTATAAAATGTGATATAGATTCAAATGGAGAGGACAAGAAATGACAGTATAAAAGATCAACCTGACAAACATTATTGGGTGCATGGATAACGAAAGCTGGAAACAGATTTCTAAAAAACTGAAATTTATAATAGTGGGAATAATAATCTCTTATCAGAATAGTGACAATTTCCATATTATTTTGGAATCTAAGTGATCACACAGGTATAAAAAAAAAGGAAAGAGTTTTGAATTATATTAATAAATGCAAAGTGCTAATAGTGCTACAGGACCCACATTTTGAAAGAATTGGGCATGTAAACTTGATAAAGGAAGGACTTCAGGATAGATATCCAGCAGAATATTAAGGACAAAGGAAACGAGGATTACTTATACTAATTGTTAGGGGAATCCGATACTGATAGAAGAGATAAATGATAATAATGGTAGACCTGTGTTAGTAAGGGGTTACTGGCAAGGGAGGAGGATTATGCTGGCATATATTTATAGTCCACCTAAAACTGATATTATTATGGAGATTTAAAAAAAATTGGGAGACAATCAGCATCTATCAGGGAATATTACTTATAGACGACCACTGTAATTTGATTTGCAACAATGAGGATGAATCTAGGGCACCTAGAAAGGAAAATTTAACAAAACAGGGTATATTTCTGAAGAATTTCTGAAAATATTTGGTATTGAAGATGTGAATTCAGTAATAGGAACTCAGAGAGAATTTACATATTATTCCCCAAGGTACAATAACTGGGCTAGACTAGACAGAAATTATATTTCACAGTAACATGTGCATTTAATTGACAGCTTTGATACACATCCAATAACTATTGATGATGAATGGTAATGAAGTAAAAATGAGACATTGGCACTTACCTATCAGTTAAAAATAGAGGAATTTAAGGAATGGGTAGTGGAAATTATTCAGAAGTTATTAGGGAAGACAGAGCTAGTGAGTGGAATAAAATGAAAGTGGGGTTTAAAAATATAGTAGACATAAAATAAAAAGAGATATGATTAAAAAGTAACAAGAATTATTTAGAGGAGCTAATAAAGGTTAAAGTAGTGCAGAATAAGGGGAATCTCATAGAACAGGAAGTGCAACTGCACAGCACTAAAGAGAAAATAAGGGATGGATAATATGCATGAGTTTAGAAAGATTACTGTTAAGCAACTGTTTTTGATAATAATTCCAGAGCACAAAAACTTTTAACACGATGACTTAGGCAACAGAAAGAAGAAAGTGCTGTTGCCAAACTTAGGGAGCCTATTACAAGAAAAATAACCAGCAATTCTATACAGACATTACAGATATTTAGGAAATTTTATGAAAATTTGTATAAATCAGAGAAATGTGGAAGTCAAGAAAAAGCACAAATGGAAATATTTATGGAATACTTAAATATGCCATTGTTAGAGGTAGATTAGTCTCAACAATTAACAGTTACAATAGGAGGAGATAAGATAAAAACAGTGATGTATAACTAATCTGCAGGAATGTCTTCAGGAATAGATGATATCCCATTGGAAGTTTGGAAGCTAGGAGGAAAGAAAGTGATAAAGTTCTGGCAGGTTTTATTTAATAGTATTTTAAAAGGAGAGTAAACACAAACATTCTAGAAAAAACCCATGGTAGCTGTAGTAACTACTTAGGTGTACCTCAATTTTAAACCATGATTATAAAGTGTTTATGTCTATAGTGGCTAAAAGAATGGTAAAGGTGTTGGCAAAATTGATAGCTATGGATCAATGTGTTTTTTTGTGGAGGGAAGGCAAACATTTGTCAACATTAATAAAGCAATGATGATCCGGAGGAAAGCAGAATGTATGAAAATATCACTGTTGTTGATGGGTCTTGATGCAGAGAAAGCATTTCACAGAATAGGCTGGAACTTTATGAGTAGGGAAATAGAAGCATTTGCATTCCCTGATACAATAAGATTAATCAGGAGGATATATGTGGGATTGACAGGAAAATGAAAGTAGAAGGGTTCCTCTCAGATAAGTTGTATCTGAGCAGAAAAATCAGGCAAGGGTGTCCTGTCCCCTATACCTTTTGTAATTTGTGTTATATTTAGAACCATTGGCAAAGAAAATAAGGAACTCAGAAATTCAAGAATATAACTGGTATAGCAATCAAGAAAAGTTGGTTTTATTGGAAGATGATATTATTTTGCACCTGATAAAACCAGAAAAGGACATCTTAGTTTTTTGGAACATTCTGAGACAGCTTCAAGATTTTTCAAGATATCAAATTAATGAAGATTAAACAAAGACTATAGCTGTAAGGTATGCACCCTCACATGAATTACTTCAGCAATACCCATATTGATGGGAATATGATAAAATGAAGTATTTAGGAGTATGGGTTAAAAATAATTCTGTTATGGCAGCTAAAGGGATGTGGGAAAAGACTAAACAAAAGATAATACAAAAACTTAGAAACTGAAAGCTCTTGTTTATGGATATGGATAGCAAGATACAAGAAGTAAAAACATTATTAGTTACTTTAGTTTTATACACAGGTCAGACACACTTTAATCAACCAGAGGAGAAGTTGTGGATAATAATTAACAAAGATTTGAAGCATTTTATCTGAGAGGGAAAGAGGGCAATAGTCAAGTGGGATAGGTTTCTCCTTCCAACAGAGCAAGGTGGTTTAGGATTACTTGATTTGAAGGGATATTTAAAGCTACAAAGTTAAGGCTCTTATATATAACACTAGCAGAAAGCTACAGTTCAAAGTGGAAAGGGATGATGATGAAGCAGAGGGGGATGTAAGAAATAAGGACAGAGTGTGATTTGGATGCAAGTCCTTAAGGAGAATATCAGCAGACATACTTTTTCAGATGATATAAGGATGTTATTTGGTCTTGATAAATGTGAAATAGTTATTGGATGTGTGTCAAAGCTGTCAATTAAATGCATGTTAATGTGAAATATAATTTCTGTCTAGTCTAGCCCAGTTATTGTACCTTGGGGAATAATATGCAAATTCTCTCTGAGTTCTTACTACTGAATTCACATCTTTGATACCAAATATTTTCAGAAATTTCTTCAGAAACTTTATTGTATCAGGGAATGAATTCAAATGTACAGGATATGAAATGAGATGACAGACTGAAACAAAGTTAAGAAAAGCCTCTAATTGCAAAACCCCAGGCCCAGATGCAATGCCTAACCTTTGATTAAAGGTATTAACATCTCTGCATGAAGATTTAGCCATGAGTAAGAACTATTTATATGCACACCATGAACAGACACCAACCTGGCTAACAGGAAAAACAATGCTCCTACTTAAGAGTGAACCTGCAAGCTAACCTAAAAATTATAGACCAATAACTTGCCTTCTGATGATGTATAAATTACACAACAGAATTGATGCTGACAGAGATTACAGCCATTTAGAAGAAAACTCAATCATGACAAACGAACAAAAGGGTAATGAAAGAAAGTCATATGGAACAAAGGCTCGTTTGTTATTAAAAAAAAGTCATAATGGAGAACTGTAAAAAGGGGAAGAATCCAAGTATGGCATGGATTGACTACAAAAAAGCATTTGATAGTATTCCCACATTCATGGATAAAATGTGTTTAAAAATGTATAAGATACACCTTACACTGATCAACTTCATTACAGTGAACATGAAACAGTGGCAGACCACTCTGCAGTTAAGCCAGGATAAAGGACAAATTATTATTCCAGGGATAAAAATCCAAATAGGCTATATTCCAGGGTGACTCTCTGTCACCATTGCTCTTTTGCCTTGCCCTTAACCCATTAAACTGTCTGCTTAACAGATTAGGTCATGGCTATAATTTGGTTCCCAGAAAGCAACAAAGTGTAAAGACTTAGCATCTTCTCTTTGTCAATGATTTAAAACTGTATAGCTCATCAGATGGCTCATCAGATGAGGAAATGAAAGCACAACTGCAAGTTGTCCAAACTCTTTTGGATGATATAAGAATGTCATTTGGTCTTGAAAAATGTGTAAAAGCAACCTTTAAAGCAGGAAAGCTGCAGCACCAAGTAAACATCAATTTGGGACAAGAACGTGATATAAACGAACCTGAGCAAGGGGGAGTGTATAAATATTTGGGAACTGATGAAGGATCAACAACAAATCATGAACAAAGGTGAATAAAACTTAGTAAGAAATATTTTAGAAGACTTAAATTAATCCTGAAAACAGCATTGACATCTGGGAGCAACATTCAAGCTATAAACCAATTTGCTCTTCCTGTCCTAACTTACAGTTTTGGAGTGATTGACTGGCCCCTGGCTGGACAGGTTATACAGGAAAACAAGAAGGATGCTTTATGCTAATCAAATGATTTATAAAAAAATCAGTGTGTCGCTCTTCTACTTTGGGCACAGTAGAGTCTCAGTGGGTTCTGTTCAAGCAGCTTTATTATATACAAACACATCACGATAGAAGTTTACTGACTTTAACTTAAGTAACTTAGATACAAACTAACTACTGCAATCATACATGCTCACTCTCTGGCTGTACTCTCAAAATGGCACTGGGAATAGCACATGTCTGGTATTTATATGTGCAAGCTCAGTCCTTGATACACTTAAAGAAACAACACATACACTCTAATCTACATCCTCCCTCTTTGAGAAATAGATCATGCAATGTTATGAATCTATTTGGCATGCAGATATAGCAAATAGGTCTTTGTCATGCAATTGTACAAGACTAGGTACATATATACAGTTATGTCCATGTTGCTATATATTTCACACTGGGCCTGGATATTTGACCATATCATGTGATATAAAACTGGGAATTAGGTTTAGTGACTGGAGCTGTCTCTACAGAATGTTCAACCTTGGAAGTATTTGGAACATCCTTAGCAATGGAAGTAGAGGTTGAAACACACTCTGGGGTGGAAACAACGTCTGGTTCGCTCTGAGATCTAGAGTCTGTATCACAGGAACAATGCTGCGATGATGATTCTGGTACAGGAAGAAGATGCCTGCAATTTCTCCTGTACTCCACACCCTCAGATTCTACAAGGTAGGATCTCGGCTCGGCACATATGCCTGTAACTTGACCAATCCAGTCGAAAGCTTTTGCCGTTTGTATCCTCACTGTCTCGCCTTCCCTCAATGGACAAAGAAATCTGCTCAATTTATCATAACTGGAATTCTAGACAGAATGCTTGTTGAATAATTGAGCCTTGATGGTTTTGTTATTCTTAGCTTTAGGCCTCAATAAACTGGGACTAATAGGTAGTGTCATTCTGGTTTGCCTGGATAGAAGTCTTTGAGCCGGTGAGCCAAGTATATCATCACGGGATATGTTTCTGAGATTAAGTAAATTCAAAAAGACATTGGTGTTGTCACACTTTGACCTTTCAAGTGATTGCTTTGCACTCTGTACTGCATGTTCAGCTAGAACATTTGACTGTGGATATTCAGGACTGCTAGTAACATGTAAAGTCCCATTCTCTTGCAAATTTCTGAAACAACTGACTAGTAAAGTGAGTACTATTGTCAGAAACAACTTTGTGTGGACTACTGTGGACTGGGAAATGACATTTCAACTTAGCAATAACAGTAGTGGATGTTAGGTTAGGTAGTAAGTCAATCTCAAACCAATTCAAATAAGAGTCTACCAGTACTAAGTAGTGTTGATTGTCCCACTCAAAGACATCAGTGGCTACTGTTGACCAAGGTAGTTCAGGAACCGGACTTAGCTGAAGTGGTACTCTTTGCAAATGCAGTCTAGTGCCATTACATACTGAACAAGAAGAAAGTACTTTATCAAAATCTTTCAGTAATAAAGGCCAAAATATTAGTTCTCTCACTCTTCTCTTAGTGGATGCAGAACCTGTGTGACCACGATGCAAAATCTTGATATATTCTTGTTGTAAGGAAGCTGGAACAATTTTAGGACTTTTGAAAATAATGCCATCTTCCATCAACATTTCATCTCTATAAGGAAAATAGGTTTGCACTTCAGGTGGTACACTAGATTGTTTTGACGGCCATCCAGCATTAATGTAGTGATTGAGCTTTTGCAAAATTGGATCAGTCTTTGTGTGACCTCTCAACTTATCAAGCTCAGTGGTAGAAAAAATGCGCACTGCCATCATGTCAAAGTCAAAATTTTCTGTGTCAAGCTGTTCCATTGTATTTCTGGGCAATCTGCATAAAGTACCAGCCAGATAGAGTAGTTTGCCTTTCATATAGACCATTTTGAAGTTGTAGTTTTGCAATTTGAGCATCATTCTTTGTAATCTCACTGGAGTGGAATGCATAGGCTTCTTTAGAATAGTAACTAGAGGTTGGTGGTCAGTTTCAATCTGAATAGCTTGACCATAAATATAATCATGAAACTTGGAAAATGCAAATACTATTGCCAAACATTCTTTCTTAATTTGAGCATATTGCATTTCAGTTTGGGTAAGTGTTCTGGATGCATAGGCTACTGGTCTGCCCTCTTGAAGAATAACTGCACCAAGACCAACTTTTGAAGCATCACAGGAAAGTGAGACCGGTTTATTCACATCATAGTATCTTAATGTTGGTGGGGTGGCAATTTTCTGCTTAAGGTCTTCAAATGCCTTCTGTTGCTGTTCTAACCATTACCATGCAACATTTTTGCATGTCAGCTCTCTTAAAGGTGCTGTCAACTCACTGAAGTATGGTATAAACTTGCCTAAATAGTTGACCATGCCTAGGAAATGCTGTAGGCTTGAATATTGTCTGGTGCTGACATCTCGAGAGTAGCTGCTTGCTTGGTCGGATCTGGTCTCAAGCCAGTACTGGTAAATAAATGACCTACTTATGTAACTTATAAAAATAAAGAGATATTCCCTTTTGCTGCGGTGAACTGTCCAATAAATAATACACAAACCAAAAGACAGCTGGTTCACCCAGGCTAACATTGTGCTGAAAAGCAAATAAACTGTCTCTGCAATCCAGTAATAAAAGTTCTGTTAAAATCCAGAATTTAATGAAAAGAATGAAATAAAACAAAATAAGAACAAAAATAATAATAAAAATTAAGTCCCTTGTTCTACAATAAGTGCTTTCGAATAGTTCTTCTTCAGCACAGTGTTAGCCTGGGTGAACCAGCTTTACTTATGTAACTTCTGGTAGTCTGAATTTGCACTTCAGAGGATTGAGCTTCAAGTTTACTTCACATACTCTGTCTAGAACTCTCTTTAGGTTTCTGTCATGCTCTGCTTCACCGTTGCCTCCAACTAATAAATCATCTACTATTATGGCACAAGGATAACCCGAAAAAATTTGCTGCATTGCACGCTGGAAGACTTCACTTGCAGAATTTATTCCAAATGGCATCCTGAGGAATCTGCATCTGTTAAACGGGGTACCAAAAGTGGTTAGTAATGTGGATTTGCAATCAAGCATCACTTGCCAAAATGAACTTTTTGCATCCAAGAAAGAAAAAACAGTGGCATTCGTTATTAGAGCTGCGACTTCTTCGACTGTACACATTGGCTGATGCGGTCTCTTCAAAGCTTTTTTCAAATTTCTTGGGTCAATACATATTCTGATTTTGTCAGAGCCTTTTTTGTGAGCTGCTACCATAGACAACCCCCATTCAGTTGGTTCTGTAACTGGACAAATTATACCTTGCTGTAACATTTTATCCAACTGAGCCTTAACTTTATTCTGCATAGCTATTGGAACTCTTCTTGCTGGTCTGACTACAAGAGTGACCTCTGGGTCTAATTTCATGCAATACACAACTGAAAGTTTCCCCAAATTGTCATCGAAAACATCAGCATACTCTGAGAAAATGGCTTCGGAAAAAATTGTAACTAGAATATGCACTTATGTGATGAACATCTTTGGTAAAAGAAAGCAGATTCATTCTCAAACTATCCTTGAGACCCAGTAAAGACTGTACTTGTCTTCGAACTACATAGAATAACAAGCTGTAACAGTTCTTGGCCAAGTAACACAAAATCATCACTGAGCCCTCGGTTTGAATTTCTTCACTTCCATAATCAACAAGTTTCGAATTACTGGCCACATTGAGTTGCTAATTAGTTCTCACTTTAGCTAATGTCTGCTGATAGAACACCACACTTTGAACCAGTGTCTACTTTAAGCTCTGTGGATTTACCCTTGATCCGGACTGTACAAAACACTTCACTCTTTGCCAATAAATTCACTGCATCAACTCTCTCACCAATTACTGATACACTGTCTACATATAAAGTAGAATTGCAGTCTACTTGATCCACTTGCTTTTTTGTGTGACCTTTCTTTACAGCTGTCTGAGGTTTACTTGATTTGCAAAATTTTTGGAAATGGTTCCATTTTTTACACCTGTGACATTGCTGACCAAATGCTAAGCACCTCTCTCTTTTAGACTCATGATTTGCACCTCAATTGCGACAGTTAGCAATAAAGCTGGACTTGGGTTTTGCTGATTCATGCTTGTACTGCACTGAGGAACATGTTCGTTTAACTGAACTAGTCTTAGAACTTGCTGAAAAACTACATGGTTTCCTTGGTGAGCCAGCAGGGTCTGTGGCTGCCATGTGCTTCAGCCTACGTCTGTTTGCCACATGTTGCATTCTATCTACATTCACCCTGGAACGTGCTGAAACCATACTGTTGTCACTTGCAAGCATACTTGTGGGTTTTTCTGTCACTTCACGCCATCCTGTATAGATCTGCAATCATGGGACTGCATACATATCTGCTGAACTCACAAGACCCAAATGTAATAAAAATTCTTAAACACGAGGAAAATAAATTTAAGATGACTTCCCTTTTAAGTTTAGCAGAAGCATATCGGTGTCAAGCGGGAATGAAAATCAAACCAGAAGTAGATAAAAATCAGGCAGCAAATGAATGTGCCAAAAAAACAAAAGAAAGAATATAAGGTGAAGGATCAGATGGGAAGGAAAGAAATGTGGAAAATGCATAAATATAGTTGCAAGTATAGAAAACTCTTGGAACAACCTCATGTTGATCAGGACTGAATGCAGGAATGGTTAAGGAGTTGCAAATTCAAACCAAAAGATGAAAGGTTTATATTGGCAGCCCAAGAAAATTGACTATTTACACGTTGGTTTACAAAGTCCATTGAACATGTGGGAGACATGGACAAATGTAGGTTTTGTAAAACAGAACTGGAAACAGTCACAGATCTTGTAGCTGGTTGTGATACACTAATGGCAGAAGGACTGTATACTGAAAGTTGTAATAATGTGGCAAGACTATTGCATTGAGGATTGTGCAAACATTATGGTATTGAGGTTGCTGAAAAACATTGGAAACATGAGCCTCAAAACATCACAGAAAATGATGAAGTCTACATCACATGCGATCAACCACTGCCAGCAGTTCAAAAATAGATGTGAGAAAACCAGATATAGTGGTCCATGAAAAGAAGACAAAAGTAGCATTGATCATTGAAATCACTACACCCAGTGACTACAGTGTCTTACATACAAAGAGACACAAAGTCATAAAATAACAGGATTTGCAGGCAGAAATGAGAGCAATGTGGAAGAAGGATACCTAGACAGTTCCAATAGTAGTAGGAGCAACAAGTCTTATAAAAAAGAATCTACAAACATATTTAGATATGTTACCAGTACATGTAAATACATGCAAATTGCAAAAGGAGTCATTACTGGGCACATTGCAGATGCTGCAAAGGACACTTCTGGCTGACATCAAAGATTGAAACAATACTAATTTCATGAACTTTAATCATACTTTTATTTAGGAATGGGGTCTATTCCTGTCATGGTATCAGAAACTCAAAAAACTTAGAGAAATTAAAAAAAGAGAAAAACTGTATTATATTCATAAATCAGCAGAAAGTATTATAAGAACTAAGCCAAAACAGAATAAAGAAAGAAGACTCTGCCAATAGGATTAACTGCAATTAGGGGTATAGAAAACAGGCAAGAGGGGGCTGACATTTAATGGAGGAAACTGGCAAATGGTATTGGAACAAATACTTAGAGAGAGAAAGGTAATAGAATGGGAAGAGATTAAGCAGACATTTGGACTACAGGCTAGAGACTGCCTTCCCTATCAAGCATTGATATCAGGGTATAGGCAAATAGAAAGGGATAGGGGAATCCTAAGTCAAAGATCTGCACTGGTAACATTCTTAGCTGAATCTATAACAAAAACTGCTGTTGAAAAAACAGATAATTAGTAGGGCATATAAAATATTGTAAAATAATTATAAGAATCAATCAAAGGAGGTTAGAAAAGATTGGGAAGAGGGCCTAGATAAGCAATTTACAAAGAAACAATGGGAGGACATATGCATGACTCCCAAATATGCAACAAAGTTTAGAAGAGTTAGGATTTTTGTTTGGAAGTATTTGCGTATGTATATTTTTATACCCCAAGCAGACTCCAAACAATTTTTCCTCAGGACGATGGTAAATGTCGGTTTTGTGATGGGGAAGAAAGAGATTACTGGGAACATATGTTCTGAGAGTGTAGTGATTTGTCAGACTTTAAAAATACTCTGCAGAGTACTCTGTCAGAAATACTGGGTGACCAAACTGGTGTAACTAAGTAAATGATTTTTTGAGCTTGGATACAGGATCTGAATTGCCTATTCATATTAAGACCTTGTTAAGTTTAATTCTGGTGGCTGCCAAAAAGCAATTACTAGAAAATGGAAATCAAAGTCATTCCAGGAATCATGAACCCCATCCCCCTTTCTTTACTGTTAGTGATTTGTGCTCTCTGACTAATATTCTAATCTGCTTCTTCTATCCAGCTGTGTCCTCTGCCTGCCTGTTTTCTCCTTTCCTCTCATTAACTATGTCATTTGACTGCACTTCTCTTGTCCTCCTCTCAGTATTTAGTGTACCATACCAACTTCTCCATCACCAGGTCTTTCAGCAATTTGTGTCTGATTCTCCTCTCAGCCTATAGAGACAAGTGACCACTGCCTTCATCTCATCTACACTGTCAGCAGACTGTTACCCCGACCCAAAATATTAGTAATTAGGGTCCCCACTTCATTAGTCATAGTGAAGGTGCCTAGAGCATCCTGTCTGTTACGTCACATACCTTGAAAGAAGCTGAAGAAACCTAGTTGCCTTCTTACCAGTTCTTGCTGGGATCAGTATGTCCTGTTTATCCCATGGGCTTCCCAGCTGGTATTTAAGTTGCTATTTCATCACCACTGATCCACACTCTGCATAGATTACTGAGCTCTAGTACATTGCACCAAACATCCAAACATCTGATTTACAGCAATACTGTCAAAAAGGTGCAAAATGATTGTACTTATGATATGCATGTTACTGCCATAGAGTAGGATGACTGGTTTGGCATACTGTGATGTC
The DNA here is from genome assembly GCF_019279795.1 of Protopterus annectens. NCBI lineage: Eukaryota > Metazoa > Chordata > Ceratodontiformes > Protopteridae > Protopterus > Protopterus annectens. Next base: position 1,201,528,305 of record NC_056743.1, on the reverse strand, counting down.
CATCTTGTGCTGTGCTATTCCAGAAATGCCTTCCTACTTAATCATCCACTCACAGCCAGCATGGATTAGTAATGCTCCACAATGTCAAAAGCTCATTTTTATGAATCACAGCAAAGATTGTATATACAGTAAACATTTGATTACACTTGTTTACTTCTTAACTCTTAACCTCCTATCTTTCAGAAAAAAACATTTTATATTAATTACCTCATTGAGACCTGGATATTCATCAGCCTTTAATGCCAACTGCCAAATAGTTTCTCTTTTTTCAATATTATTTTTAAACTTTCCCCCTCTCTTATCTTCTAAACCTTGTTCCAATACAAAAAAAATAAACTTTTTTTAAATTACTACATGTAGTACTATGTTTATACAGTGTGTTTTCTTTGTCCTTGCATTAATTGCATATAGGCGTTCTTTTGTTCTTTTATTAAGCTCTGTAGAGGTCATTCCTATATAGAAGGCCTCACATCCAGTACAAAGACTGACTTAAAAATTATTTGTCCAGTTTCACTCCAGGTTCCAGTTTACAGTGTGTTTTTTGTGCGTATTTTGGTGATTTTTATTGCCACACATTGGTTTGCTTCATTATTTTTTAGCTGGTGTTTTGTTTGAAGAATCCAATAGCTTCAGGAGGGGGAGACAAACTGCTCTACCTTACCATCCATACAGATCCAGAGACCCAGGAACTAAGTATTATGAGTTTGCAAACTATGCTGAATAATTTATAAAACAAGCATTGAATTCACTTGTGCAGCAAGTGGAAGGACCAAAAGTTACAAATTTACTCAATTTATCAAATACTGCTAGTTGTAATTATTCCACTAGGACAGAATCTGATATAGTGGTAGCTGTATCAAATGGTGAAGTTCCTGATTGTATATGTGAGCGTGAAGGTTATTTTTTCTTGAATGTTTCTTCAGTATTAACTGTCAAATACAATCACAAAATCATAGGATGACAGGAGGTTACGAGGCTAATAGCCTCAGGGCCCTTACAAGCCTAGCCAAGTTCAACCCATGTGCCCAAGGGTGTCTGGTTCATGCAGACACTAAAATCAGCACCTATTGCCCCTGTCCAAGAGGGTCACAGGTGGAAATCCTGAGGTGAATTTCCAGTTACCCATCCAGCTGTCCAAATTACACTTAAATAGGGCCAATGAGGGGTTTTGTTTAACATGAATAGGAAGCTTGTTCCAAAGGTGGGGCAAACTCTGTGAGACAAATCTGTCTCCCCAGCAAGTTCTGTTGGTCACATACCAGGTTAAGGTCCTTTGAGAGAGTGATCATGCGCCATTTGACTTGCGACTGTGCAGCATTTCCATTAAAGCTGGTCAGAAATTAAATTGCTCTATATGCAAGGTACAGGTTGCCTCTGAGCAGTCTGTACAACACAGAGTAAAGTGATAATGATTTCAGTCTGTCAGAATAAGACAGGTCTTGAAGACATTGATTTTCTTTGTAAGGAACCTTTGTGGTCTCTCCAGTTGCTGCAGGTATCTGGAAAGCAACATACCAAAGGGAGCATTGTGTTCTATTACTGGCCTGATGATGGAAGAGTACAGGGGGGTTATAACCTCATTTTTTGGAAGGCAATGCCCTTACTTATGAGATGAGCAATATAAAATTTCCTTCTTACCACTGTGGGACATGGTGATCGAAGTTAAGGTTGCTGTCGACCTGTGTGCCCATATCTCTCACCACTGACTGTGTGCTTAGGGTATTGCTATTGATGTGGTAGTTTGCAGGAATATCAGCCTTGCCAAAGGGGATGATAATGTGTTTTTTTGCATTAAGTTTAAGACCATGACTTTGGCACCAGTCATTAGTCTGCGTAAGACTTTCTTGCAGGATGTTGACATTGCTAGGGGTTTCAATCATCACTTCCAGTTTGCAGTCATCAACTAACTTTGTCAGCCACAGTCCTTTAGTTTTAGTCTGTACTTCAGAGAAGTAGATTCCGAACAGTAGGGGTCCCAGAACCGATCCCTGTGGATCACCACTGGTTATGGGTCTACTGGAGGAGATGGTGTCCCCTGTTTAGAGTATGAGTTCTATCAATGAGCCAGTTTGCAACCTACCTGACAATATATGCGTCAATAGCCAGATGGGTGAGTTTTTCAATGATGCCTGAATGGGAGATTGTGTCAAAGGCCTTGGCTAAGTCGAGGAAGGCTGTATGCTCAGATTTGCCCTCATCTAGGGCTTTGGTGACTGTCTTGAAGAAGTCCACCAAGATTAACAGGCATGATCTCCCCTTGATAAAGCCAGATTTGGTGGGGTTGAGCATTTGTAGATTTCCTATATCTTTGTTAATAAGGTCCGTAATGATTTGTTCTATGGCCTTGTAGAGAAGGCTTGTTAGGCTAATGGTTCTATAGTTCCCAGGGTCTGTGGATGGACCCCTTTTGTGCAAAGGGATGACAGTAGCTGTTTTCCATTCCACTGGGACAAAGCCAGTGCTTAGGCTATGACTGAAAAGCGTGTCCAATAGTGATGTTAATTCCTGTTTTAACCCATGTAGAACACAGCCAGGGATGTTGTCTGTTCCCATAGAGACTGTGTTTTTGGACTTGGAGAGGGCATTTAAGACCTGCTCCTCAGAGATACTAAATGGGGACAGGTGTTATGGATGCTTTGGGGTGTGTGTGGTAGGGATGGGAGAGTGAAATTTTCACTGAACCTGTCAGCCAGCTGGTTTGCTATATCCACAGGTTCCATATATGTAGCACCATTAACTACAAGTTCAGTGCAAATCTGGGCCTTACTTTTGTGGTTATGGATGTAACTAAAGAATACCTTGTTATCCTTAGTCAGGAAGCTAATTTGGATTCATACTCAGCTTTGGAGGACATCACTAGGAGTCTTATTTGTTTGTTTAAGTTGAGGAGAGAGTGTTTCCAGTTTTGAGACCATTCCTTCCTACTCTTAGACAGCAATTTCTTTGTCCAATTTATAGCCTGTTAATGGCAGTGGTCAACCAGGCAAGTTTGTTTTTCGTTGAAGACCTTGCTTTGGTTCTATCAGGTACGACAGAGTCAATACAATTGTACAGGTGCTCGTATAAAGCATTGTTGTATAACTACATGTATATTAGCATAGCTGTCTGTTCCATCAGTGGGGGAGGGGCTATGAAGCTATTTATGCTGTCATGTAAGAGGTTGTAACTGGCCTTGGAGAAGTTTTTTAGTCTAGTTGTTGCTGAGGGGGGATCCCCTTCGAGGATACATCTTTTAGACCTACTGTGATGGTAGAGAGACAAGAACTCAAGAATAAACTGCTGGAATTAGAGAAAATTTTAAGAAAGTACCAATCCTTGTTTCTCAAGAATATGTATTTCCAGCAGTGTATTTGTATTGAGGTCATTCGAAAAGGACTCAGGTTCTATAAATTCCCCAGTGGTGTCACATATGAAGATCCTTTGTATAGTGAATTAATGGAATTTTTTAATTGTTCCAGCTTAGAAATTTTGGAGCTGCTCATAAAAAATACTACTAGACTTACAAACATCCTGAGAGAGAATGTTATCAAGCTGGATGAGCAAGCTACTAAGATGTTGCAGACACTAACTGATATGAAATCTGATTATGACAACATTTTTGTCTGTCTTGAGAGATTTGAAAAGACTGTCATCTTTCATAAACAAAAAAAAAAAGATTTTACATGATCAGGAGGAGTATGAACATAATAAAGCTTTTCTTATCAGTGAAGGTTTTAAAAGACCAATTAATAATTTCGGTACAACTGCTTATGCAGCTGCACATTTGTCTGAGATAAAGTCCCTTTAAGAAGAAAGGCCGAAGATGTGAGAGTGCATCCAGAAGTGGAATGAAATAGTAGGATGGTCGGCGTGGCTAACCCTTTTGATAATGGTGAGTTTGCAGACGCTGTTGAGAAGTTCTCTTTATATCCAGTCAAGGATAGAGGAGAAAACAGCACTGATTCAATAGCCTACCATTCAAAAAACTTGGTGATTCTGAAGGCATCACCACTTTCAAGTCAGAGTCGAGGGAAAAACAAAAATCAATGAAAGAAAGACTAGCTAAAGGACATACAGTAAGTTTTGGTTGGAAACTATTTGATGGGCATTCAGTTTTCAGATGTGCATACCAGATTGTTAAGTCTTGGTTTAAATTTGTGCCATCTCATAGAGCTAATCTGTCTAAAACACTTCTTGAGTTAAAATTTTATACTAGGAAACTTAACCTGCACTATTTGTTACATGATGTAAATATAAATATTCATTTTACTAAACCTTCTACCTATAACCCAAAGTTACAAAATACATAATACTCTTATGGTGTTTGAAAAAAGCTGTGATACAGATATTAGACAACTACTTAGTAAAAAAAAAAGGAGAGGGTGGGGAATGGTTTATAATGTATGAACATCACTATATAAAAGCTATGGAAATATGTTACATAATACAGATGAATATATATATATATAATCACCATGTTGGAATTGCAGTCAAAATAACTTGGAAAAAGCACATTAACATTGCAATGGGAAAAATATATAGCATTTATCAGTAAAAATGTATTTGCAACATACACATTTTCCACATTTGTGCATACCAGCTAGTCTAGTATCTATAGAAGATGGTGACAACAAAGTGTCCTGGTCCTTTTGAAAAAAAAGGATGGTTCATTCCCTAAGGAAAATCTTATATTAGGGTCACTTATTAAAATCTTCCAATTGTCATTCAGAATACCCCTAAGGGCTTTCATATCCCTACAGATGGGTAAAGAAAATCTTAAAGGAGGAGTGTGTGTAGTTTGTGTAGACTGATCTGGGAAACTATTAACTGGGGTAAAACCATATTTTAAAATAGGTCTAAACTTAACATGTCTATCCAATCTAATGTCATTCCTCACTGAATTAACAAGAGAAGAAGGGTAATTCTTTTGTAAGAACAAATCAGACAGAAAATCAGATTCCAACTCAAAATCAACATCCTCACTCGTTAACCTGGAGATTCTAATAAATTGTCCTTTAAGTACATTCTTCTTCATGAAATAGGGGTGAGAACTCCAGAAGTCGAGATAATTATTTCTAAAAGTGTCTTTCCTGTGCACAGTAGATTTAAAACAATTATTACATACATCCAAACTAATGCTAGTGTCCAAAAAAGAAACTTTGTTGCCTTTGTCTGCAATGACAAACCTTAAAAAGCCAGTGCTTTCTGAAAGGGACTCAACAAAGGCTTCCAACTGCGTAACACCACCCTCCCAAACAAACAAAATATCATCTATGCACCTCTTATAAAACTTTAAAGAATGAAAACCTGGCAAGTGCACAAATGTATCTACTTCCCACTCACTCAGTACTAGATTGGCAAAAGCCGGGGCCATCTTCAAACCCATGGCAACACCCCTAACCTGTCTATAAATATTTCCTTGAAAATAAAAAAAAATTGTTTTTCAAAACTAAAGACATGAGTGTATGCAAGGTTTGAATTCTTCTTTTAGGACACTTAACATACTTAAACAAAAAATGTTTTAATCCATCATAGTGTGGAATGCTCGTATAAAGAGCCACTACATCTAACGTGACTAAAATGTACTTAGAAAAATCTATATCAGTTTGAAATTACATGTTTAAAAAGTCCCACGAATCCCTTATGTAGTGATGATATGTTTTCAGTTTTTGAACACTTATTAGATACAATTAACCTGAAAGGTGGATCATTCTCATTCTTGTGAACCTTAGGGATGCCAAATAGTTTGGCCAAACACGGGTTGGGGGAAGACATAAACTCAAATTCCTTTTCAGTAACACAAGAGTCAGTAATTAAGGATTTCAACTTTTTGTCTATCCAATCAAAATTAAAGTATACATTTTCCAGGGACACTTTTTCATAAAAATCAACACTGGTGAGTTCATCATTAATCTTGTTAACATACTTAAGCTGGTCCATAACCACAATGCCCGTCCCTTTGTCTGCCTTCATGACTCTCACATTAACATCATGTGTTAAATCCATTAAGGCCTTTCTCTCATCATTAGAAATGTTAAACCATTTTTTCAGAGGAGTTAGACTTAACTACATTTCTAAAATCCTCTTCACAGACTCGTAAAAAGGTAGTTAAAGTGTTGATAAGAGGAGGATTAATCAAACTCTTTTTCTTAGGCAGAGAAGAGTCAAAACTGTCACTACAAATGGAAGAAATTCCTGAAGATTGAGTGTTACAGGGGTCACAACTATCATTCTTATGGTGGTTTACTGTGCAGTGTGTACAACTTGTTTCTGTTTTTATGTTGGGAAGACAGTTCGAAAGCTTAGCGACAGAATCAAAGAGCATAGTTTTGCCATCAGAAATAAGGATCTTTCCAATGCTCTTGGTAAACACAGTTCTTCCTCTATGAATTTTTCTCAGTTTAAATTTTTCATTTTGGAACAGGTTAAGGATTTTTTGGGGGATGCTGATTGTAAACTCCAGGTTCAAGAACTAAAGTGGCAATTGAGATTAAATGCTGAATTTTTTCCTGGTCTCAATGAATCCTCTAATCTTAAATGCGCCTTAAAATGGTATAGGTAAAGTTTATACTATAACTTATGTATTATAGAGACAGTCTCTGGTTTTTGTGTTGGGTTCACTTTTCTTATTATAGTTAAAACTATAGTGCATTTATTGGTTCTACTCACTGTCTTTTAAAATGTAGTTTTGTTTACAGCTTTACCACGAACCAAGAAAAAGTGTAAGCACTCCAAAGAGAACTGTAAATCCAATAAAAAGTGCCAGGGCACGCTGGTTTACAATCAGAAAGTTTATTCCACAATAATTAAAATCCACTTTAGGTACTCAGCTCGAAAAAAATGTCAGCTCGACAGAGAAATGTGTTAGCGCTCTTACATCAACACTTCCAATATGCGTTTTCGTCCTTAGGACTTCATCAGACAATGTACTTCCATTAACACACATTTAAATAATAAATGAATTGAATATAATTAACTTAATTATCCATAGAGCTTTATCTATTAATTCAAACACACCAATCTATATGCATAGTTCATGAATATTAATGCCTATCATTTTAAAGTGCAATAGTGCTTAATGTTTTAAAATATAAATATACACATTTAAAATAAACAATTAAAAACTGACATGAATCAAATTGTTAAAATAATTAAATACTGTTTTCAAATGTTAATTAATTACGTATATATAAATAAATAAATAATAAAAATTAACATTCAATCCTTAAAATTATTTTATTGTGAATGGGAACTAGCTTTATGTATAATGAATAGTGCCATCTGGTGTCCATATCCAGAATTACACTACAATTTGTTAGCTCTTATTTTAAGTAGAGGTGAAATTGTGAGAAAATCATTAATCCCTGGGTTAGTGTTGGAATCTAGGTTGACCTGCCACCATAACTCCCTACTTTCCAAAATTTCCTCCCACAGGCCCCCTCTAATATCTGGCTTGACTTGATCCAACACATAAAATTCAAACTTAGATTCAGGGCATATGTTAATGTGTTTATATAATGCATTAGTGTTTTTTGCTTTCAGAATGTCATAATTATGTTCATATATTCTCCGTTTTAAGCATCTTTCCGTTTTACCCACGTAAAACGACTGACATTTCTGACAAATAGCAATGTATACTACCCCTCTACTCTCACAATTGTAATAATTCATACTTTTTAACCTTCTCTTTCTACTTTCTATATATATTTCTGCCTTATTCATGATATATGGACATTGTTGGCATCTGCCACATTTATAAGTCCCCCTCCTCACTCTATTTCTTTCACTTACTATTTCACTACTCCTTTTTAATATTTTACCTAAATTTGGTGAATTTTTGAAAACTATTTTTGGTTCCATTCTAGGGATTTCTTCTATATCTGTTAAAGAGCTAAACTTGTTCCATTCTTTTTTGAAAATCTCCTTTAATTTAAAATTTGAACTGTTATATTCTACTACCAGGCTTCTCATGTAGGTAGCTTGTTCATTCTTCTTCTTATTTTCAACAGGGGTATGTCCCAATTCCAAATTATATACATTCCCCTTGCCTAATATAGGTTTAAATCTGTCCAACCTTCCTTCCTCTACTTCACTTCTTAACTTCTTGATGAATTCCTCTGGGTATCCACGTTCTTTAAACATACTATCTAGAATCCTGCATTCATCTTGAAAATCCAAGTCGTTTGATGTCATTCTGGAACCCCTTACAAATTGTCCTTTGACAATGTTTCTCTTACTATGTAAGGGGTGGGCACTGTCATAATGTAAAAAGGAATTCACATATGTCTCCTTTCTAAATACCTTACTCTCAAATTGTCCTGCCCTTTTATATATTTCTATATCCAAATATTTCAAAGACTCGGTACTGATAGTATATGTGAACTTCAAAAACTTAGTAGTTTGATTGATGTATTCTATAAACTCTAAAAAACTTGATTGACTACCTATCCAAAAAATAACAATATCGTCCAAAAATCTATGATAGACTGTCCATAATTCCTTAAACTTACAATTAATAATGAACTGTTCTTCCCATTTAGATAGGACGATATTAGCATAAGTGGGGGCACAAGCGGCCCCCATAGATACTCCCGTCTTCTGCTGGTAATATTCACAATCAAACATGATAAAATTATGTTTTAATACTGTGTCCATGAGTGTCACACTCGCTATCTTATCATTTAAACTCAAATTTTCATCATTGAACACAGTCTCTTCAAACATGTTCATCCCCTCAGTATGTGGTATACATCCAAACAAGTCAATGACATCTATGGTGATGAACAACATGTCCTCCCTATACATGTCCTGATTTAATTCCCCCAAAAAATCCCAGGAATCTTTAAGAATTAACCTGTTATTAACCCAAATGTGCTTTGTCTTAAAATCCACAAATTTAGCTAGGGGAACTGTTTTAGAGCCCTCAGCCGAAATAATTGGTCTAAGGGGTGGATTTTCCATATTCTTGTGGATTTTTGGTATTCCAAATATAGTAGCTACCTTGGGTTTTTTAACTTCTAAGTATTTGAAAGTTTTATCATCTATTATATTCTCTATCAAAAGATCTTGTAAAATAGAATCAATTCTATGATAGGCAACATTGATTTCATTTAAAGATACCACAGTATACTTAGTATCGTCTCTCAAAATGGTATTCATCTTTCCTTCGTACAAAATTCTGTCCATTATAACTATCCCCCCACCCTTGTCCGGCTTCATAACCCTCAATGATGAATTGCTACTTAATTATCTTAAAATCTCATTCTCTTTTTTACTTAAATTATAATGGACCCAGCCTAAATTATGTCTTTTTCTAACTGAATCAACCATGATATTTTCAAAATTCTTTAATTGAGGGAATAAAGGGGGATTGTAAATTGACTTTCTCTTCAGTGTATTTTCACCCGTACCATCTCTTTTAAAGCCAGCTCTAGAGGCTATAATTTCTAGGTTAATTTTCCTCATGAACAGCTTGACGTCCAAAATTGTACGTGTAAAATCACCTCTACTATTAGGTATATACTTCAATCCTTTACTAAGTAGTGAAAAGTGGTTTGAATTCAATGCCAGACAACTAAAATTGTAAATGGTAAAATTCTGATAGGTGTGTTTAACTTTGTCATTCACTATGACATCTGAGATGGAATCATTAGAGTCTGGGATAGGGGTATCTATTAATATCTCCCCTTCCCTCTCCCCCCCCCCCCAGTTCTGAAAATTTTCTCTATTATTAAAATTACCTTCCTGCAACATTCCTCTTTCCTGGATAGGGGGAAAATCAACATCATAACTTTCTTCATTCCACCTATTGTCTTCCCTTAACCTTTGTCTATTTTCATATTGGAAGTTCCTTCTTTTGTTATTCCATGTCCCTTTATAGGTATTAAATTTGTTTCCCTGATAATTTGGTTTTGGATAACTTTAGTTTTGTTTACAGCTTTGCCCTTGCATATTGTTTAGTCTGCGGTAGAAAGGAATGCAGTTGGAGTGGAGTATAATGATAGTGTCATGTTTTCATAAAGTTTCATACTCAATTCACTGTACTGATGATGTTTGCATCACTAATTAGTTTACTGTTATTGATTGGCTATTTCAAGCTATGTAATATTTATGATTCTATTCTACAGTATTTTAATCTGGTCCCTTGTAATTTGACTCATTCTGAAGAAGTTCCGATACATTAAACAGGAACGAAAGCTTAAGCAACCACTGTGGTTTTGTTTGGTCCACTTTTTTATTTTTTTATTCGTGTATAGAAGTTTCTATTGCATTTAAGTAATATCTTCTACAGTTTTCTTGGTTATTTGTGCATATATATATATATATATATATATAGAGAGAGAGAGAGAGAGTGAAGTAATGTTGGATCATATTAATCAGGGTTATAAACATGTTAAAACATTTTTGTATAATTTACTAATGAATAATCAGATTGATTATAACCAGTACAGTTTTATGCTTATAGAGAATATATTGTTGGTGTTCTTTTTGGAATACCCAAAATACATAAAAATTAATCCCCCTTTTAGGCTGATTGTGTCTGCATCTAATGCAATCACTGAAGGGTTATCCTTGTATATGGAAACTATTTTAAATCCACTAGCAAGTAGTTTGCCTTCTGTCGTACAAGATTCATGAGGTTTTCTTGAAAATATAAGACGGTTCAATGATATTTATAACAAAAAAAAGATGATGTAGTAATGTCTACTGTTGATATTACCTCCTTGTTTACAAGTATTCCATGGAATGAAGGGTTAGAATATGTTAGATTCTTTTCTAACATGCTTTTTATTATAAACGCTAATTTTAAAGTTTGTGAACTATTTATTGAAGAATTAAATAAAAGTACAAATTTTTTGAAGTTCACTTTAGCCAGCTCAAGTACTAAGATTAATTTCTTGACATTAATTTAGAATGGGATGTTATTAACAAGTCTTTTGACAGTAGTATCTATCAAAAAGATACTTTTACGAATTATTTGCCCTATGATAGTGACGGCGTGAGCACATGCTTGTGTGCGCCTTCTGTGGAAGGTTGGGCGCCGGGCTGGCAACTCGACAATGTAAAAACTCCACTGCCAATCATGAGCGGACAGGTGATCCACTGTGGCGACCCCTGACCGGGGAAAAAGCTGAAAGAAGAAGAAGAAGTGACCTTCCAGAATTTATAAAGAAAAATATACATAGAGGCCGATACATAAGAACTTCTAGACTAACTACCAAAGACACGATGTTTGAAAAAGAAATTAAGTTTATTACTTCTCTATTTTTAGATATAGGGTATAAGGAAGCTTGGTTAACATGTAGTGAAATGAAATTTTATCTAAAAGGCACACTTATTTTTCCCTATTTTACATAGGCCTTTAGATAAAGTGAAGAAAAGTCTCCATAATCATAATGACAATACCCTAATATTTAATTTAGATATGTCTGTAGATAATTATGAAATTAGGAATATTATCTCCAACAACTGACATATCGTAAAGGGTAATACAGACATTTATAAAGTTGTAGGTGATAAACCACACTTTCTTTATAAAAAGAATTACAGCTTAAAAAGTCTGTTGCAACATGATAATACTAGGAGGAAATACACTGTAACTGTTAAGGTGGTAGGACCAAACAAGTGTGGGTTATGCAGTGCTTGCAGATTTATTCATGAAGGTGCAGATATATTTTGCCCCTGTTAATAAAACAATTACAGCCAAGGAGAGATACACTTTCATTACAAAAGGTGTTGTTTATGTCAGTCTTTCCACTGGATGTGAGGCCTTCTATATAGGAATGACCTCTAGGAAGCCTAATAAAAGAATAAAAGAACATTAAATGCGAGGCCACTGAAAATGCACTGTATAAACAAAGCACTACATGTAGTAATTGTAAAAAGTTTGTTTTTTTTTGTATTGGAACAAGTTTTAGAAGATAAGAGAGAGGGACATTTTAAACATAATATTGAAAAAAGAGAAACTATTTGGCAGATGGCATTAAACGATGATGAACATCCACTTCTCAATGAGGTAATTAATATAAAATATTTTTTTGAAAGATAGGAGGTTAAGAGTTAAGAAGTAAACAAGTTCAATCAAATGTTTAATGTATATACAATATTTTATTGTTATTTCTATTTGTACAGTAAATATTGTTTTTTACTTGTGGTTTTATTCAATTATTATTACTAAATAGTTAATTGATTGCAATTGGAAATGAATAATGATTGGTTATTGTGTATGCAGTTAATTGTTGGAAGCAAGTACTGTATTTTCTGAAGTCTTATGATGAAAGTCGGATTCATAAAAGTTTGGTACACTTAAAGTTGGTTCGTTATTTGTGCAGTTTCACTCCAGGTTCCAGTTTACATTGTGTTTTTTTGTGTACTCACACATACTACCTAGAAAATGTAAGCAAGCAAAATTAATACACATGCCATATTAAAAATATTGATAAATTTTAATTACAGTACAATATAAGTAATTTTTAGCATATATGCTAGGCAAAACTGATTCATAAACTCACACGCTGTGAAGTATTTAACTCCCCCCCCTACAAATATGATGTATAGTTAGTAGGCAAGATAGTCTAAAAAAGTTAACTCACCTAAAGAAAACATAAACTTCTCTTAGTTTAATACAAAAAAAAAATCAGTAAAAAAATAAACGTGTCAGACTTCACTGTTTCAGTGAAAAGCAATTGTTTTCTTGTAAGTGACAATAATATATTATTTATAATCTGCTGAATGGATAGCAAGAACAGCGTTACAGTTTTTGGAACACTGGCAGATGAAAGAAACCCTTGGGGCCATAACAGGATTAATGGAATCAGGCCCTCAGGCCTCAGAGAAAAGACACATTTTTGGACCAGAATTAAAAAAAAGTGACGGGATTAATTTGGAGGGGATTTCAATATGCTTAAGAGAACTGGGAAGTCTAGCAGGGTTTACAAAAATCAGTCCATTAACAGCAAGAAGTGAAACAGGGGGATTCAATCAGACTCACAGTGTCATAGGGGGTCCAGGTAATACTAGTTTGGAAAACCCTATAAAGTAAAAAAAGGCATTAGATAGCCTTGGCAAGATTAGCAGAATAAGGAGGCCTCAGCAGGTTTAGTAGTCAGTGAGGCATCAAGCAGAATTAATGGAGTTGAGGAATCACCACTAGTAGTAAATGAAATGGGCCACAGTCATAACTAGCAGGTAGGGTTGTCACATAATCATTTTACCAATCCATCTAGAAAACTGAAATACGATCATGAAATCTGGAAATTACTTTAGAAACCTAAATATAGGAATTTCTAAAATCACTACCTTTGGACATCCAGTTTCATTCAAGCATGACTTCACTGTGATTAGATTATGTCTGAAGAACTGTAGAAAAAATTAGATATCCACAGTGATGAGCACAGATGATAAAATGAGCATGGCAACCGAAATGGACTAAGAAGGATAAAGGGGGGAGCAAAAAGATGTTACATCTGTCCTTTTCTAAATGTATTTATTTATGTATTTGTTTGCCTCTTGCAACAATTCTATTAACAGATTTTTAGTGGAAAGAACTTCACCAGCAAGACTTTACTACTTTATTGAAAAGGGGGTCCATGTCAGTGGTAAAATATTTAGTGAAATAATGAGGCTTGTCAAAAAGCAGATGCCTGCATAATTAAACCTGCCACTACAACTGACATATCCTTGAATTTTAATGGATTCTTCATCCTATTAGAATTCTTATTATCCAGCTGACTCATTTAAATATACAACATTGTTGCACTAGATTTTGTTGGTTTGACAAACATGTAATAAAATGCCCCAACCGGAGCCAGGTGCCCTCAGCAACTACAGGGTTGTCTGGTTCCTAAAACTGGCTATGACTCTAGTTTGTTACTTCTTTAGTAAACTACAATATTCATTCCTCCCTCATTTGCTAGTGTGAATGACTAACATTATATTAAAGAATGTCAGTGAATCTCATACCTTTTCATGTCGGTCTCCTAACCATCTTCCTCTTTGTCTTACAGCATCTAATTCTTTCTTGCCATACAAGAATTAATTTGGAGTCTGTAAAGTTAGTCTTCTCACTCTTTGAACCGATACAGAAGTCTTATCTTACTCCTCCTCCTCTTCCTCCTCAGCAGTTAACCTAAACCTACTTGTTATTGACTCCTCTAGCACCAGCACCTCAGGTCAGATTTACTTAGTCAAATCCCATTTAGTTTCAAAGTTTAGACTCAGTGTTTGAGATCACAAAACCTTAAAGGTAATGAACTATTCCCCCTACCCAAAGCTTGAGTGATTTTTAGATTACAGAGTTGGGAGGTGTGGTGGGTGCTGTCCCCCACATGGAAAGGGTTGCATTGAAGCTTGCTCCCCTGCAAAGAAGTTTTAGCACGTTTTTGTTAAATCCAAAATGGCTGGTGTTCAATTTACTAATGCAGTGTTTTGTGTTCCAGCTCTAGTCATTTCAAATTCTCCTTATCTGAATCCCTGCCCTGCAGACCTGTTTTTCATGTCTCAACATTTTGTATGCTCCAGAGTTTTGTCTCTTTGTCAAGACTCAGTCACGTTCTCCCATCCATCATTTGCAAAGCTCCATGTGTACCCTATCTCCCTTAGTACTTCCAGTGAACTTTCCCATATCCTTAACCCTTATACCCTCCCACTGTACACCATTTCCCTCTGGCTTCCTTCTTTGGTCATTGCTCTTGCTCACCCATGTTTTCACCCTCTCTTTTTTTATTTAAGGCAGTATATTTGCACCTCCCTTATCCTCCCACTGCGTGCAATCATTTGCCTAATTCCATTCCTTGCTTGCAGTCATCTGCCAAACCTATGACTTAATGCAGCTAAGATGGCCCTGAGTTTTGTTTCCACAATGGCCCACTAACTCTTCTTCCTTAACACTATGACAGCATCCATAAATGTTTGATCTATGTTTGCAGTGCATGTGACAATATGGAAATCTTACACTCCCTCATGCATCTCAAAGGTTAGTTATGCTGTTTGCTTTTTATTTATTTGTTAACTTGGTGACTAAAGTGGTCCAAGAACCCTTTTTAGCTATAGTCTAGGCCAAAGACACAGACTGCATACAAAATAACAAAGTATATATGATTATTAGGAGCAATACCCTCCAACACCCTTCAACACCCTCCAAAACCCTCCAATACTATCCAACATCCTCCAACACCTGCCAGCATCTGCCAACACCATCCAACATCTTCCTTCACCCTTCAACACCCTCTGACACCATCCAACATCCTTCAGCACCCTCCAAGAAGGCCTGACACAAACTAATAACTGAGAGCCATGGTCTAAAACTCATTACCAGTAACTGCATAATAATATCCTTTAGGAAAGCTGCTAAACCTGAAAATTACCACATTGTTGATACCCCCTAAGAGTAAACCCAGAGGTTAGGGATTTGGGAACACATGCAGACATTAACTTAAATGTTGACCATCATATGTCTATGGTATTAAGGAAATCATTCTATGTTGCTCAACTTATAAGCAGTGGTATGGCATCTAGGCCCAAGGATGTCATTATTCCATTGTACTTGGCCCTCATCCGACCAATCAATTTGTGCAAAGCCCCCTTCGGTATGTACCTGACCAGGCATATGCAGCAACTGGAGCGTCCACAGAAGTTCCTCACTAAAAGAATACAGGGTGTGAACAGCATGTCCATACATGTGAAGCTGAGTTCTTCCCTAAGCAAATTCAAGCATAACTTGGACCATTGGATGGGCAATCAGAAATTTACTCTTGGTCTGGCACCTATGTCTCTAATAGAAAGAAGCATCCTGTAAATGTGTGACCACTCATACCCAAGCCTACACATACCCCTTAAGATAACCCTAGGGTATCAAAACTTGTCAGATACATTAGAAAGCATGGCTAGGCTTAAAAATGTCCCTCCTTGGGTCATTAGCCTAGTAATCACATATGAACCTATGAACACACATTTACAGTGATAATGAATCATCATATGTTTGTATAAGGTGGCATACAAAGAAAATGGAATATGTGTTTACTTGGATGGCTACAATCACCTGCATTAGAAGCTGAAGTTAAGTGCAAACTTGTAGTACTGTGTTTTATTCTTCTAGTAAGTGCAAACTTGCAGTTTTAAAAGTACTGTATTTTATTTTTTCTGTTACCTAATTGTTTCACTGAATAGTGTGCTGTGTGTCTCTCTGCAGTTAGTTCCCCACCCACCCTTCCTGTTCTTGTCTTGGTGTTAGTGTTGATGGCTCTGGAATTGCCCGCCCCTCCTGTAAGTCTGTATTTGAACACTCCTCCTGGGTCCATCTCATTTGCTCACTTAATCGAGTACAGTCAGATCATATTCTGAGTCTAGTGTTCACTCTACTTAATACAGAGAGAAGATTTGAGAAGGCCAACCCACTTAGGTTCTTCCTTCCTCTCTCCTTGCACTTTACTAACAAAAACAAATTGCACTTTATTCATCTGCTTTTACTGTACTTGTGTTTCCTCCTACTTTATTTTGGTTTTGCCTCTTCTTAAAAGTACTCAGTTTTATTTATTCTGCTGCATTTATTACTGCTTGGTAGTAGCCTGATTAAATTGACTTATTCTAAGTCTTTTGGTTTAAGCACTTGGGCTTCATACCAGTTGTTTTACATTAAGAAGGTTTGTGGTCTGCACCGTTGTGGCAGGACAGGTAGCTTACATCCTTCTAAGCTGGGAATTGCTGATTGAAGGCTCAGTGTCTGCTATTCTAAAAGTGTATTAGTCCTGGTTTAAGCACTTGGCTTTCAGGCCAGTTATTCTACATTAAGAATGTTTGTGGTCTGCACTCCTGTGGGAGGAAAGGCTGGATTCTGCCCTTCTGAGCTGGGAATTTCTGGTCACAGGCTTATTGTGCCTGCTTATTTGAACTGTTTCTTTCTGAAATTGGTGCACCTTGTTGCTGTAGCACAGACCAGATTCAGGCCTGCTGAATCTAGCTTTGTTTGTATAACTTGAGCACTGATCCAGGCCGTCATTTTTTGAAGAAGGTTCCACTGAACCCTAGTGGCAGGAGTGTGCAGTTAGAACTTGTCTGATTGAAGACTGCTGGAACAGGGCTCAGTTTGGAGCTTTTTCCTGGTTAATTGGGTAACTTGTTTAAATCAGTTTGTTTGTTTTCTATTGTTATATATATATATATATATATATATATATATATAGTGCACTTTATTCATCTGCTTTTACTGTATTTGTGTTTCTTCCTACTTTATTACTAGGGGCATTGACTACAACTCTGATCTGAGATACATAACAATAAGTATCCTTTTCTGTGCTACCTCAAGCCCCATTTCTGAGATTGGAACTGAGTCTCCCAGTGGAAACTGAGAAACTTTTGCCCTGTATTGTTCCCTTGGGACCTCGCCTGGGTGAATACATATTCTCAACTCAAGTTACCTACTCTACCCACACTCTTGTGTAGGGAACATACTGCTCTGCTACCTCAAGCCCCATTTCTGAGATTGGAACTGAGTCTCCCAGTGGAAACTGAGAAACTTTTGCCCTGTATTGTTCCCTTGGGACCTCGCCTGGGTGAATACATATTCTCAACTCAAGTTACCTACTCTACCCACACTCTTGTGTAGGAACATACTGCTCTGCTACCTCAAGCCCCATTTCTGAGATTGGAACTGAGTCTCCCAGTGGAAACTGAGAAAGTATGTGCATTTGCTGCTACTAGGGCTTTTACATCTTTTAACTCCTGCTTGTTAGTTTTTGTAAAGCTATCTCCCTGCCAAGATACCCAGCAGCCTAACCCCTTCTTATTCTCCCTCTCTTTTCTCTCTCCTATCTTTATCTGAGTTTCCAGCTCTTCCTTAGTCCTTCCCTTTCAATCCCAAGTCCTCCATAGTGGGCCTTGTATAATCCTGTACTGCCTACTTGAAGGCATCCCCTCCCCATTGCCTTTACTCTTCTCCACTCTTCTCTTGCTTCCTCTGCTTTTACTTGCACTCCCCACTCTCTCATTCATTCATTTTGCCCACTTTGCCTATTAAATATTGTACTCTTCCTACCCTGTTACTACTTACTCACACCTGAAACCTATGCTCCACTGACTGATTGGCTCTCGATCCTCTCCTGGTGTCTTCCCGCTCCGTTCGCCCTCCGGGCTCACTCCGCTCCCCTACCCTGCCCCCAAATTCCACCCGCCCCTAGCACCTCTAGCTATATCCCTCTTGTTACCACTCCCACTTCCTCCCTACACCAATCACCCACAACTCCCTAGACACACCCCATATCAGCCTATCATCCAATTGTAACCACACCTACAGCTAACCTATAATACTACATTTCATTCCTAAACTCACACCCCTAGCACTATTCCTACTGCTTTTTACTCCACTCAACACTGTAATACTCTCTTTATCCACTACACAATAATCATATAACATAGATAAGACAACCATAACACTTAACACCAAGTAATTTGCAGTCATGCCTTTAAATCCCCCATCTATCTCTATTTTACTATTACTATCTCTTAAACTATCATATCTTTATTACCTTACCCAACCTCCTACTTCCTACCATTCACAACTTTATCACACTACCTACCACCTGAACTCCCCTCTCACCCTTACACTCTCCTATTTCTCCCCATCTATACCCAATAACACATCTTCTAACCTTCTCATTCAAAGTTTTCCCCTCACTGAGAAACCCTATCCCCATAGTAGCTAATGACCCTCTGATCATCACTACAAATCCTAAACATTTCTTTACTCTACTCAATCACCTTTTCAACCCAATCTTTCATCTCATCACCAGCCTTTTATCTGGTGACATCCATCCCAACCCTGGCCCCTCCACCTCTTCCTCCTCACACAGGCCAATATATTTTACTTCTCTAAACTCACAAAGTATTGTTAACAAAGTCCCTACCCTCCATGCATGGCTCATGTATAACAAACCTGACATACTATCTATTTCAGAAACATGGTTGAAACCATCTATAAAAGATTCTGAAATTACTCCACCTAACTATTCAATCATACGAAAAGACAGGACCCAGAAAAAAGGTGGTGGAGCTGCTCTCCTATATTCTTCTTCCTTGCTAGTTACCCCCTATAATAAACCTACTCCAAAATTCAATAATGCTGAAGTACTCCTCACTCTCCTACAAGTTAACAAGCACAAATACATCTGTCTAGCATCCCTTTATATTCCCCCAGGGGATAATATTTCCACACTTGAAAACATCCTCTCTTGGCTCTCTAACAATATCAGCAATGAAACCATAATCTTAGGGGACGTAAATATCAACTGGGCTTCCATCCAGTCTTCAAACAACCCTCTTAATATCAACCTATTTAAGTTTTCCCAGCTAATCAATACTATTACACACCCATCAACAAACCCCTCTTGTGGCACCATCCTTGACTGGATTCTAGTGTCACATCCCCACTATTTCTCCGACAGTGGTACTCTTCCCGACCCTCTTAGTGATCACTTGCCTACTTTCACTTGCCGTCTCCCTTGCATCTCTTACCGCACCCATAATTTCATCACTACCCGCAATGACAAAAATTTTAACCCATCAACCTTCATATATTCTCTAAAAGCAGTTAATTGGAACAATCTAAAGACACTACCTTTAGAAGACGCAGTTGCTCACTTTAACTTTACCTTCTTAGAAATACTTGATTCCCAAGCCCCTATAAGAACAAAAAGAATAAAACAAACTCTGCCCCCTGGTTAACCAAAACCACACTATCTACCATGCACCTTAGAGACAAAGCCTGGAGACTCTATCTGAGAAATAAGACTCCAGAACAACATATTGCTTACAAAACCCTTCGAAACAAAGTAAAAAAGCTCATAACATCTGACAGACAAAAATACTTCTTTACACTCCAAAACAACAATAAAACTAACCCGCAAAAATTTTGGAAGGGGATCTCCACCCTCCTTAACCCCAGCAAACCACACACCCCAACCCCAGACCCAAATATCCCAGACCAAGATCTAGCTACACAATTCAACTCATTTTTCATAGATTCCATTAGCAAACTTACATCCTCCTTCACACACCCCACCTCATTACCTAACACACCCCCAATCTCTCCTGCAATCAACCCTCCCGTCATAACCACTTCCACCACATTCTCATCTTCTCACTGTCTATCTTCCACCTCTTCCACTACTCTTACCCCCCCTTCACCCATATCTTCCACAAGTTCTCTCTCTCTCAACTTTTCTCTATTCTCATTTAAACCTATCCCCACTTCCACCATAAAGAAACTCCTTCAGAAACTGAAGCCATGTACCAACGCTCCTGACAACATTCCCTCTTATTTCCTAAGTATAGCCACAGAAACAATTGCCTATCCCATCAGCATTCTAATCAACCGCTCCATCCATGAATGCACAGTACCTCTACTATGGAAGCAAGCCTTCATCATCCCCCTCCATAAAGGGGGCAACAATTGCAATGTCAATAACTTCCGCCCTATTGCTATCCTCTCCCCTATATCTAAACTCCTGGAAAAGTGTATCCAGCTTCAACTCCTACCCCATCTCTTAGACAACAACCTTTTAACCCCTACACAACATGGATTCAGGCCAAATCATAGCACTATGACAGCCCTCCTGTCCTTTCTTGAAACGGTTAATAGAGCATGCGATTCCGGCCACATTGTTTCCACCTTACTACTAGACCTCTCCAAGGCCTTCGACACCATTTCACATAGTCTGCTCCTATCCAAACTGTCAGAACTTAACCTCTCTCCCTCCTCCATAAATTGGTTCTCCAGTTATTTATCAAACAGACACCAAGCCATAATATGGAAGAAGGCCACTTCCTCTTTCCTTAGTACCCCCACTGGAGTCCCCCAAGGATCTATTCTTGGTCCCCTCCTCTTTAATATATTTATAAATGACTTCCTCAAATCCATTCCACATGCAAACATCATTCAATATGCAGACGATTCTACAATTATCTGCTCTGCCACCTCCCCCTCTCTTCTCCAAAAACTTACTCAGGAAGCTTTCTCAATTACTGAGCATTGGATGAAAATAAATCACTTGGCACTCAATGCCTCCAAAACAAAACTAATGGTATTTACCCCCTCCAAATCTACTTCTTTTGACATAAACTCTTTCTCAATTACCAGCCAAAACAACTCATCCTTGGAACTGGTATCTGAAACCAAGCTACTAGGTGTTCTAATTGACAATCAACTTAAGTTTAACTCCCATCTACAACTAAATATTAAGAAAACTCATCAAAAACTAGGTATGCTCTACCGTCAAAATCAGTATCTTACTAGTTCCTCCAAAGCCACTCTCGCTTCCTCCTTTCTCATTCCCTCTCTTCTCTACGGGGCTCCATTACTGACTAATCTTCAGACCTCTCTAAAAAGCCAGCTTTCCTCCTGCTATAACAAAATTGCCAAATTCGCTAATAGCCATAGGTCCTCCATCCACCACTGTTCCTCTCTCCAAAAACTAAATTGGCTCGAACTACCTAATCATCTTATCTATATACAGCTGACCTTAGCTCATAAGCTCATTCTCAACCCCTCTCTCTGTCCCTCTCTGTCTTCTGCCTTCAAAATGCACCTTCCAAATAGAGTCTTAAGGTCCAACAATCAAAACCTACTAGAAGTCCATAAACCATCTTATCCCCCAGGTAAACACCTATTATCCTCTAACCTTTCCCATCTCTGGAACTCACTCCCACCATGCATCCATTCACCTCTAATCACTACATATTCAAAAAATCTCTTCATTCATATCTCAGGTCCCAATGGGATTGTTCTTGCTCCCACCCCTCATAAATATATGGTATCTTACCTCCTGTATACTTTGAGACTTAACTTTTCCTAACAAAGCATGTTTCCCTTCTGAACAATTACTCTGTAATGTAATGTTGTGTTCCTTCTCCAACACAACTCTGCTACGTAATTCACCTTATTGTCTCAGCTCACGTACTTCTCATTAATCTTCTTTTATTGTTTGTTTTGAATGCTTCTTGAATTTTTCTGAGCTAAATGTTTTTTCCACTACTTGTATAAAATAATAATATTTAGCAATCTTGTGTATGTAACTAAGTTTTGTCTGTGCTGGAGCTTTTCTCCCCAGGACTCCATTGAAAACGGGTTCTTTTGGCCCAATGGACTATCCTGGTAAACCAACTGCAAATAAATAAATAAATAAATAAATGAAATCTGCTTTATTTTCTGAAACAAAAACAAAAAAGCAAAAAATGTACTTGTTTCCCACCTTTCTAAGCTAGTATAGTCCAGTTTTCAGGTTAGTGCTGAATTCAGGGCTGTGTTACAAGTCTCTGTGTTTGCCCATACCTTACTTGGATAGAAGGAAGTTTCTCTGTTCACCTGTGAGAGTGGGGAGCTTTGAGCAGCCTATCTGTCCCTGGAGGAGTGGTATCAGCCCAGAAATTAGTAGATTATTGGCCATTTGGGGCTAATTTCTATCTCTTTCATTTCCCTGCTATAAAAATCGCATTTTCCTGGTTTTGCACACCGGGCAGTGCCAGTTAGCTAGGGTATAAATATTCCTGGCTCCACAAAGTCTCCTCTTCAGTTTTTCCCTGGGAACTAGACAAACTTTCAACTTAAGTACTCAAACCATTTATTTCTCAGCCCGGCACTTGCTCAAAATTCATAGCAAGCACTTATAAAACCTAGCACTAGACACCCCCCCTATACTGTACAGAAGGACAAGGCTCTCTATTCGACCTTACCAGCCAATCAGTAAAACAGTTCACTGTACCTATCCAGGCATGTCTAAAGGGCAGTTTCAGGTGTACTCTCCAGTCCAACTGGTGAATCTGGGCATTTTGAGGCAATGTTACAACAGCCTCATGTACACAGACAACCCTCTCCTCCTATCACCAAAGACTAATATATGTGAGAGATGCAATTATACAGCCAAACTGGAGGCTAAGATATCTCAACTCAAGACTGGATCAGACAATCAAGAGGAGAAGGGAAATACTTGCATCACACCACCAGTCGCACATAGACCCATTAAACCAGCACCAGCAAAAAACACACATAAATACACAAAAACATACTCGGAGGCTCTAAATAAAAATCTGCAAAAGTAACAGAGACCTCCAAAGCAGACATCCAAGCAACCTCCACCCTCCCAACACAAACCATGAAACACATACTTCACAAAACCAGTGTGCCACGCAATCACAACCCTTAAGGCAAAATAACATACCCAACACACTAGTAATAGGTAACTCTATAGGCAGGCACACTGAATTCTCACTCACTAGGCTGAACAAGGAGAAGGTTACTGTTAGCTGCCTGTTGGGTGCCAGAATCCGCCACATAACACAAGCACTCAAGTCACTCCAGAACAAGTACAAATACGATTCTGTCATTGTCCATGTTGATGTGAATGACCTGAGCTGTACCTCCCTGGACTACATGAAAAGAGACATGGAAGAGGTCTCTGATCACGTAGCCCAGGCCGGTATGACTCTGACCCTGAGTAGCATCCTGCCCTCACCAAGAATGATACCACAGCATAAAGAAAAAATTATCAATTTCAACAATTGGCTAAGTTTCTGGTGTCATTCAAAGGGGATCCAGTGTCTGTCCACCTGGGATGACATGCTGGACAAGCCACGCTGCTTTGCTAGAGATGGCTTGCACCTGTTACCCTTAGGCTTTCAAATACTGGCCAAGGCCCTTGCCACCCCCATAGTGCCTTTTTTAGGCAAGGCTCAAAAGACAAACCCACCACCATAAATAGCACAAGTATCAAAAAACTGAGGGTAATGCTACTCAGTGCCAGAAACCTAAACCTCAAAATTCACGCACTCGAGGCACTCCTCAGTATGGAGAAAATCAATATATGTACAGTAACAGAAACCTGGTTTAAGGTTCCAGAGAGCACCCCAGCACTACCAGGCTACAACTCATACCATACATTTCAGCCACAGAATCTGGACCGAAATACAAAAGCCGGAGGCATATCCATATTCATCAAGGAAACCCACACCTCCAGGTTAGTGGCACAGCACAATGCTTCAGGGATCATCCACGTGCAACTAACAACAGGAAAAACTGCAATTCAAATTATAGCTTGCTACAGATCACCCACCATGTCCCAGGACACCCATTCCGCGTTTCTGGAAACACTGGGAAACATAAAGGTCCTACCAAACACCCTAATATTGGGTGATTTCAATTACCCAAACATTAACTGGGAGAACTACTCAAGTACTAACTCCCTTGCCCAACATTTCCTAGAATTTATAAACTCAAACGCCCTGGATCAAAATCCTTTACTAATGCATTCTACGGGCACCTACAAGAATGCATGGATTGTGCTATCCCAAGCAAAACCAAGAATCACTCCTCCAAGAAAAGGACACTAGTCTGGTGGACCCCTGCCATAAACAAGATATACAACAGAAGGAGGAAACTAGTACAGAAAGGAGCAAAATCCTAAGAAGGGAAGACATCACTGATCAGTATCAGCAAGAAACTACAATCCCTCATAAAATCATCCAAGGCTAGCTTTGAAAGAAAAATTGCCAAGAACTCCAAAGATAACCACAAGGCATTCTTTAGCTATGTCAAGAATCTAAGTGGCAATGCTCAGATCTTCTCGGAGTTAGTGCAGAATGGCACAAAATACACTGAACCGACTGATATCACCAACATCCTGTCAGACAGGTTCAGTGCAAACTTCACCCCCTTCTCACCCCCAAAAGGGCCCATAACTATACCAGAAGACTGTACAGCCACTGAAATCACAGACACTCAGGTTAAAACAACCCTCTCCAAAGCCAAAAACACAGCTTCA
The DNA here is from genome assembly GCF_019279795.1 of Protopterus annectens. Lineage (NCBI taxonomy): Eukaryota > Metazoa > Chordata > Ceratodontiformes > Protopteridae > Protopterus > Protopterus annectens. The sequence continues at coordinate 1,201,503,520 of NC_056743.1, read as the reverse complement.
ATGGGACCGGACTGTGTCGCAGGCTGCGTCCTACATGAGCTCAAAGACGAACTAACCACTCACCTAAACACACTGTTCAAACTCAGCCTCTCCACAGGCTACGTACCCATAGAGTAATGCACGGAAACAGTTATTCCACTCCACAAAGGTGGAGCCACAACAGATCCCGGGAACTATTGCCCTATAAGCCTGACTAGCTTGGTCTGCAAGGCTATGGAGCGCATCATCATTGAACTCATTAACAGAGATATTGGGAACCTCCAAACACTGAACCCTACCCAATTCGGCTTTGTTAAGGGCAGATCATGCCTCCTAAACCTGGTGGACTTCTTTGAGACAGTTACCAAGGCTATAGATGAGGGAAAGGAGGTACACACAGCCTACCTAGACCTCGTAAAGGCCTTTGACACCATTCCCCATTCTGGTATTATAGACAAGCTCACCAGCCTGAACATAAACCCCTATGTCACAAGATGGGTTGCCAACTGGCTCATGGACATAACCCACATGGTGAGAGTTGTGGGAGCAAGGTCCAACTCTAAACCGGTTACAAGTGGCATTCCCCAGGGCTCAGTCCTAGGACCCCTCCTGTTCGGCATATACTTCTCAGAGGTAAAGACAAGGACAGGAGGACTATGGCTGACCAAGTTCGCAGACGACTGCAAACTAGGGGCTATAATTGACTCTCCGGCTGACACAGACATTCTTCAAAAGGGTCTCACTGAGACGGATACCTGGTGTCAAAATCATGGCCTCAAGCTAAATGCCAAAAAGTAGTCACCCCCTTTGGAAAAAAACAAAGTACCCACAAACTACCACATAGGTAGTAGTCCCCTAAATACGAAAGATGTAATAAGGGATCTGGGGTCCCAAGTAGATAGTAATCTCTCCTTTGTTAATCACATTGCCAAACTGGTTAGAAAATCCTTCTAAGTGGCCCACCTAATCACAAAAGGGTTTGCATCCAGATCAAAAGAGGTCATTGTGCCCCTCTACTCATCACTCATCAGACCCATCATAGAGTACAATGCCCCATTTGGGATGTACCTTACAAGACACCTGCAATAGCTGGAAAGACCATAGAAGTACCTCACCAAGAGGATCACTGGCCTCAAACAGATGCCCTATGCAGCTCGATTGAAGAAACTCCAGCTGTACTCGGTTGCATACCGGCTACTCAGAGGTGATCTCTGCCTGACATACAAGGCCATGTCCAACCCAGAATTGATGGACATGCTCCACATAAAGAAAACCATATCCCCTCAAGCCACATGCGCTATGGATCTAAACCTCACCACAACAATAAATAGGACGTGCTGGAGGGATAGATTCCTGACCCAGAGACTTCCCATGCTTTGGAACAAGATTCTAATCTACATTAGGCAGAGCTCCTCACTAACACTCTTCAAGAGAAACTTGATGAGTGGATGGGAAACAGATAGTTTACCCCAGGAATCACTTCAATGGCTTTGCTGGATAGAGGCACAGGGAACTAATCTAAGGGGGCGGTGAAAGCCAACACATTCTGGCTAGGCTTATAAATGCCTTCAGGCAGATAGCCTAGTATCTACCTATGAACCTATGAATCTAAAACACATGGCTATTAGCACAAAGTAATTTATTTAATACTGCATAGAACAATATGCAGACAGACAAGCTATACAGCCTCTGCCCTAAATGAGTAAGTGACTGGATTGTAATTTAACAGCAACATTAGCAGTCAGTTATGTTTGAAGAACACGTCTAAATTATATCTCACAAACTGTTAATCTAAATTAGTGTTTCTCAACTGGAGAGGGTGGAAGCCCTGGGAGGGTAACGACAGTTTCAAGAGAAGCTTAAGCAATGTGCATTTAGAGCATTAACTAGTGAGTAATAACTTTATGTGGGTAATACAGATGGATACAAGTCAATTAATATATTCAACTAATTACAAATCAATAATAACACAATAATGTACAAAGCTAAATTAACTACTAATGTATCAGCATATGGGTGTGTGAGCCTGTGCATGTATGTGAGAGTGCCGAAGGGTTCAGTCTCTTTTTATACAATGCAGAATATACTCTTTATATATATTACTAACACATGAACTCATAGCTTAACTAAAAATTGCAACTAATTTTAATACACACCAGATGAGAAATAATGAAACATCAAAACCAATTAAAAAAACAATAAATAGCAAAACAGTAAAATCATGTAAGTCATTGATGCGTTGGCATCCAACAGTCTAGGTGTACTGTGTTTCTCAATAACTTTCTAAAACCTTAAATATGTGGCCTTTAACTATTTTGCTAATTGGTTGCTGACTGCAGTAATTAAGACCAATTACAACCATTTCTCAAAACAGGTAGTGTTTATGGGATAAGTCATTGTTTAAACCACATGGGGCTCAAAGTTCCAAGCTTGAAAATAATGCAAGTCTATTTCCATCCTTCTCCTTTCTAAATAATTCAGGTGCTTTGGAGTGTAACTCACGGTTAATGATCTGGTGTAACACAAATATTTCAAAAGTTTGGGTTCTAAGTTTTGTTTTCCCTAAAAAACATCACACTTTGGCTGTCATGTAGCACATTCCTGACATCTCTAGAATGTTCTAAAAGAGCTTTTCTAACTTTCTTTGTCTCTTCAAAGTAAAATATCATACAATAATGAGTTAGATCTTAACTATTGTACTCAACATTTACTTGCCTGACTAAATAAAGTTTAAAGTTTTAGAAAAGTACTGATGCTGAGACACCAGTGTCTTTATAGTAACATATACTTTTTATATGGAGAGCCCCAATGTATTTTTCTGTTATCTAGGGGAGGCTTAAGGACTTTTTCTGTGGTTTCAGGGAGGCTCACTTTGTCACAGTCTACAAATCTATGAACAAAATTATTTGACTAGAGCACGCAAAGTACAAATCCCCTCAAACAATGTAATAAATAATGCAATGTCTATTCTGATTTGGAAACACTTACTTTTTACCTGACTGTCTGTATGTCTAGGGGATCTCTAGATAAGACTGATAGTAGTTTCCAACAGCCGAGGAAGGCTGCATCTGTGACAGCTGCAAAGAAAAGGGCTGACTGTGGAAGTTTAGCAAGACCTTGGACAATGACTTATGGATCGTCTCAAAGTGTTTTGATACCACCCAAGTTATTCACAGCATAGGGGGAGGGGTAGAGGGGAGTGATGCAGACCTTGACTGAAGAAACTGTCAACAGATGGAATGAACGCTATGAAGAACTCCTGAATCTGGTGGACATGCTCCCTGTGAGAAGGCAGTGCCAGACATAGCTGATGAGACTTCATTCATTCCTGAAGGTGTGGCTGTTGCAGTAATTAAGGTGTTCTGCTGTGGTAAGGCTGCATGGTGGATAAGATGGTATGTTTTATTTTATAGAGACCACAGTCCTCAGTTTCACTTGAAAAGCCTTAGCCAGGGTGCCAGAAAGGAAACTTTATCCAATAGTCAATGCTCTGCATTAGGACCAGCAATTCTGTGGAGCACTGGAACAACTCTTTGTCCTTATTAAAGGAGTTTGCTAGTGCTGCCTGCATATCTACATGTGCTTTGTTGACCTACAAATGGCATACGACCATATATTCCAAACTGTGCTGCAGATGAGTTGGTTTAGGCACCTTGTGAGGATATTCCTATTCGCCCCTCTAATGGGAAGTATGCCAAGCTTTGTCCAACTGGAAGGAGATGCTGGTGAATACTAAGGGCACAGTGGAGAGATTATATCTCTCAGATTGCTTGGAAATGTCTGGGAGTCCTACAGGAAGAGCTGGAGAATGCAGCTAAGACAGGGAAGAAAGGAAGTCTAGCCTACTCAGGTCGGATTGCAATCACCGCAGACCTCACCAGGATGAGTAGTTTAAGAATGTATAGATATATAGCTATTGTACTACATGGAACACATTCATTATGCTCTGAAATGAGGAAAAAGCAATCTTGCTATGCACAACTCTGGTGCTGAAGAGATGCATAACAAATTTTGTACAGCACAGAGCACCAGAATTACAGTCTGAAATTGAGAAAAATATAAGGCTGTTAAGAATGTTGCTAGAGTGAGTCCTAACTTTAACAGTGCTTAGGGGTGCTGAACAAAAGCTTGTTAAGGGCATCCAAGGACTGTTAAGGTCGGATCTCGGGTTATGGACCAACAGCAGATGGTGTCAGCTGGCAAAGAACAGCATCAGAAGGTAAAACAGCTTTTAAAAAAATGCTGCAAATTCACTGAGCCACAATTATAAACAGAAAGCTTGGAACAGCAAAGTATCTAACAGTTTTTAAAGCTGGTAAGGCTTAAAGAACAGTAAAACACTTTGAACTACATCATTTTTTGATTTCTTTGGACAATCCTGTGATGGCTCAAAGTCCTAGAAACATTGGTAGAATTATTATAGGCTGTGTACAAGGATCCAATAACACAAGTATGAACAGTATTTGGTCTCACAGAGGGGTTCCCAGTGAGAATGGGGAAGCACCAGGGTTTAGCTCTGAGACCACTGCTCTTCATACTAGGCTATATTATCAAACAGGTCAGAGGGGACAGATATACCAAGCTGCTGTATGCAAACAATGTGGAATTACAGGCTAACTCTGAAAGAGAATTCATGATAGGGGGATGAAATGCAACATTGTAGGCACACGGGATGAAACTGAGTACAGTTGTAATGGCAGCAAACGGGAGAAATCAATAAAGCTGAGAACTGAGGTAGAAGGTAAAATAGTGGAAGAGGTTGACAGCTTCAAGTATCTGTGAGAGGTGGTAAGTAGAAGGGAAGTCTGAAAGAAAAGGCCAAAGCTAGAATCAGAGGAGGTGAGTGTGTGTGACAGAAGAATGCTGACAAAGATGAAAACTACAGTGTACAAAACAACGGTGTGGTGAGTAATGATGTACGGTACAGAAATCTGGGCAGTAAAAGCAGAGCAGTGGAAGAAGCTAGAGGTGATGCGGAAGAAGTGTTTTGCACACAGGTGGTAGGATGCACACTGTGGGGAATACTGTGGGACAGATGAAGAAATGAGGACATCAGAGCAGAGGCCCAAGTAGTTCCATTTGCAGAGAATGTCAAAGATTACTGTGGTTTGGGCACATGTGCAGGAAAGCAGAAGAGAATTTTGTGGAAAAGATTTGGAATAGAAGAGAAGAAGGGAAGTGAAAACAAGGGCATCTGGCAAAGAGATGGATTGTGTGAGAAAAGACCTGTAACAGTGAGGCATAACTGTCGTAGAAGGTAGGAGAGTGGTACTGAATTGAGACAACAATTGACGTGATACCCTGATCCCATGAAGAAAAAGAGGAAAAGGGGGAGATGATGATGACGATGATGATAACTTCTATGTTTTTGTAACTGGTAGTACAGGGAGCAGAGAAAGCTTCACAAACTACAAAAATTTTGATTGGGTTAACCGATCATAATCTTATATTATGTGGTCTTGACATGGATGCCAAGATTCACCTCTCAAACTTCACTGGATTTCTCACTATCCATGTCTCAAACACATTAGAGATCTGATCAAAATCCTCTATGTTATGCATGTTTTTTAGAGTTGTTATGCTGAAGTTTTGCACTAGAGAATATACAACAGCTACAACAAGTGGCAAGAAAGCAATAGCTTTGAAAGCTGTATAACGCTTCTCAGTGCTACACAGAAACACACACACACACACACACACACACACACACACACACACACACACACACACACGCATGCACACAAGCACACACACACACACACACACACACACACACACACACACACACACACACACACACACACACACACAAACACACACACGCACACACACACACACACACACACACACACACACACACACACACACACACACACACACACACACACACACACACACAGAAAAGGAAGACTGCAGGGCCCTAAATGGTCCATCTCAATACCGGAAGATTGCCAAATTCCGGTAATAATGGCCACGCAGGTAAAAAACGCACTCTCCAAAGCTAAGAATACAGCATCCATGGGACAAGATGACATCCCGGGCTGTGTACTACATGAACTACAAAATGAACTGGCACCTCACCTAAGTGTCATGTTTAATCATAACCTCACCTCAGGCTTCGTGCCATTCAGTGGCACACAGCTACAGTTATCCCACTCCACAAGGGGGGATCCACCTTGGATCCCAGGAACTACCGCCCCATCAGTTTGACGAGCCTGATCTGCAAGGCCACGGAACGTATTATCATGGAACTTATAAACAAAGACATTGGCAACCTCAAAACACTGAACCCCACCCAGTTTGGGTTCGTGAAGGGCCGATCTTGTCTCCTGAACCTGACTGACTTCTTCGAATCAGTCTCCAGAGCCATGGACGAGGGTAAGGCAGTCCTCACAGCCTATCTGGACCTTGCCAAGGCCTTTGACACCATCCCCCATTCTGGAATCATAGATAAACTTACTAAGCTAGGCATTAATCCCTACATCACTCGATGGGTTGCCAACTGGCTTACTGACAGAACCCATACTGTAAAAGTAGCTGATTCCAAATCCAGCTCCAGACAAGTGACGTGGATTACCTCAGGGTTCAGTCCTGGGACCTCTCTTGTTTGGCATCTACTTCTCTGAAGTACAGGCCAACACTAATAGACTCTGGCTAACAAAGTTCACAGATGACTGCAAACTGAGAGCCATTATTGAATCCCCAAATTATATGGATACTCTACAAAAGGGCCTTACAGAAACAGATGCTTCATGCCAGAGCCATGGGCTCAAGCTCAATGCCAAGAAATGTATAGTTATCCCCTTTGGGGAAAAAACATGTACCCGTGAATTACCACATAGGTGGCAGTACACTAAACACTGAAAGTATGATAAGAGACTTCGGGACACAGGTGGACAGTGGTCTCACCTTCAATAACCACATCGCCACAACAGTCACAAAATCCTTATATTTGGCACACCTCATCGCTAAGGACTTTTCATCCAGAAAAAAGGAGGTCATTGTCCCACTGTACTCATCCCTCATTAGACCCATTATAGAATACAATGCCCCATTTGGTATGTACCTCTCAAGACATCTGCAACAACTGGAAAGGCCACAGAAATACCTCACTAAAAGAATCACAGCCCTAAAGCAGATGCCCTATGCTGACCGCCTTAAAAAACTCCAGCTATACTCTGTCACATATCGTCTACTCTGAGGCGATCTCTGCTTAACATAAAAGGCCATGCAAACCCAGAGCTGTTGGACATGCTACACTTAAAGAAATCCCAATCCCTCAGAGCCACATGCTCCAGGGATCTAAACCTTGTCATCACAATAAACAAAACATGCTGGAGGGATAGGTTCCCGACCCAGAGACTCCCCAGACTCTGGAATAGAATGCCCATACATGTCAAGCAGAGCGCCTCTTTGGCCCTCTTCAAAAGGAACCTTGATGATTGGATGGGAGAAAGGAAATTCACCCCGGGGATCATGTCAGTCAACCTGCTAGACAGGGGTCCAGGGAAGTAACTAGTGTGGGAAGAAATAGCCAGGGAATTGTTATGGCTAGGCTTGTATAGGCCCTAGGGCCAATAGCCTAGTACCAACCTATGAACCTATGAACCTATTAAGAGCTTTGCAAGATGTTAGCCCATCAGAGGTACACCAAGCTTCTGGCCACTGTCTGTGTGGAAAGCTAAGTGTTTTACAGCTTTCAAAGCTGCAGGACATTTTTACTGTAACTAGCAGTATGTGAAAGCAATGTGTAGTGGGGCAGGCGATAGGGGAAAGATGAAGGTAATTATTAAAGGGGGCACAAACTGATCAAGAAACAATTGAGGCTAAGAGGGGGTCTTTGGGACTAGATAGGGTTAAAATCACTTATGTGGGAAGTGAAACGGAGGTGACAGGAAGTTTGCATCATTAGGTAACTGTTGGGGAATACATATCATATAATATAACGGGTTCCTATTGGAACATTGAATTTTCAATTGTTCGAATCAGTAAAGGTCGACCTTTAATGATCGAACAATTGAAAATTCGAAATGTTCAAAATGAACATAAAAAAAAGAAAAAGTAAAGGGTGTAGGCAGGGGGGCAAGCCCCCCTCCACCCCCTGCTACTTAAATATACTAACTCCGAGATCGCGCTACAGTGTAGGAAAGGGAAATCTTCCCTTTCCACACCGTAGTTCATTAAAGTGCGATCTCAGAGTTGGTATATTTAAGTAGCAGGGGGTGTGGGGGGTGCAGCTCCCCATGTGGGGGTGCAGGGGGCTTGCCCCACTACTTTAACCCATCAGGGTACGTTGTCTTTGTTTTTTGTTTTTTGTTTTCTAATTTCGAAGTTACGGAACTCCGATCATATGGTGTCGACCATATGGTATTCGAAGTTCCGTAACTTAAATTTTCTAATAGGTAACCAATATAACACAGGTGGTATAAAAATGCCACAGAGAATTTTAAAGGAGGGTTGGTGGGCTGATGCAATGTGTTGGAGATGTGGTAATTCTGAAGTGGACCAGTTGCATACCTGGTACTGCGGTGGTGGTGCTGCGGTAGTGTTGTCGCCTCACAGTTAGATGTTACCCGTTCAATTCTCAGTTAGAGCATCTTCTATGTGGTGACATGCGTGAACGGGCATTCCTTCGTTGAAGGTTGTGCGTTAGGCCCGGCAAGCCAGCACGTAAAACTCTACTGCCAATCATTAGCGGACCGGAATTCCGCTGTGGCGACCCCTAACCGGGAAAAGCCAAAAGGCACAAACAAACAAACAAACCAGTTGCATACCTGGTGGATCTGTCTGACAGTGTTAGTTTTGTGGAGACAGAATGTAGTGTTATGGGGAAGTGGTTAAGGTATGTGAGTGGAGGAGAATTTGGTGTATTGGCTATTTGGAATGTAACTGGAAGTTGAATATTGAAGTCTGGAAGAAAGGTTAGTGCTGCAGATAGTGGCAAATGGATGGAGAGTGTGACAGCAGCAGCCTGGAAAAGGGACAAGATGGATAGATTTAATAAAAGTGTATGTGAAAGATGGGTGAAGAGAATTCTGAGGGGGGTAAGGATGGTGGCTGTTTGAGAGAGCTTGGTGGAGCACTGTGGCCTGAAAGTGAGTTGCAGGAGTACTGATTGAGAGGAAGGAGTTGTGGAGATGTCAGTACTGGATTAAGGGGATAGTATATGGGTGGGCCAGTATTTTGTACATTATATCTGTTGGCTGAAGCAAGACCTTGGAATAATTTGTCTACCAATATTTGGTACTGTGTTTGAAAGTCTGTCATAGAGTTTTTCTATTTTAACAGTCCTTTATAAGGAGTATGGTATCATATTCCTAGATATTAGACTAACATGTGTGTACAGGTGTGAGAGTAGTAAATAGTTATTATAAATTGTATATGGGGAACATATCTGTGTATTTTATCTTAATTTGTGTCTGATCTTGTACAGGTGTGTGTAGTTTTGGCGTATTTTAATTGATGCAGGTACTCTGTTGCAATGTAAAATTTCAATACAAAGTAAAAAGAGAAAAATATTACACAATATTTGTTAAATGCTCTTGCATATTTACCCTAATTCATTTATAGATTTAATTAAAATGCTCTTGCATGTTTACACTAATTGATGTATAGTTTCAATTGTAATTCCACAAAACCAACTAACACCCTGCACAATTTGTTGAAAGACTTGTGTGTGAATTTTTTATTACATATGTTTACTTCAAATGAAAACCTTAATATGAAATATCCACATACTAGCAGAAATAAAATATGTCATATATAAATTACAAGGGATGAAGCAGAATAAGATGCTACTGATATGTCAAAAGATGTAAAAATCTTAAATTTTGCTCTTCACCTCACTTACTAGTTCATGTATGTACAGAACAGGTATAGCACAGATAATAAGGTACACCTGTGTACATGCATACAACTACGTCATGACAAGTTACTCAGTAGGAAGAGAGAAAACAAGAAAATGGAATCCACAGTATGATGTTCTACCTACCATTTAGGTTGCACTGTTATTGCATATAACCCCGAAAGCACATTACAGGGTCAAAAAGACTAACATTTATTTCTTCCTCAGAGCTTGGAGGCATAAGGTAACACATCTTGAAGAAAATGTGTTGGCTGAGGTGAGGAAGGCTGAATGGGCATGACAGTAGGGAGCAAAAAAGTAATAAAACCAGTAGATGTAAAACATAAAAAAAATAAGCCACTATTTGCAACTTGGTTTCTTTGGGATGGGGTGAGAATAACACAGGTTAAGCAGAGATTTGCTTGAAGAACAGTGAATTCCTCATTATCCTTCATCTCTATCATCTTCTTTTAAAACCTTATTAACAGACAGTGACAGAGTATGAAAAATAAAATGAAAAAAAAAAGCCAGCTGCTGTGATATTTTTTCTAGAATGACACTGGCATACCCTGCTGATCTCTGACACATACCACCTGCATGCAGGTTCTTTCAAATCTATGTAATAATTAGCAGGGCAGATTTTTTTTTCTGAGGGAAGGGGCAACCAGCACTCCAACGCGGCAGTGGAGGCTTGAAGACCTGTCAGTATCTAATTCTGTAGAGAGTTCCAACTAAAAAATAATGGCATCTAGTCACGGCTCTGGTTACCTAGTACACTTAAACTGCATTATAGTGATTGGGAATCTGCAAACTAAAATATCACCACTTCAGAGGAAGGTATAATTCTGCATTGAATCTTTTTATGTTTTTACAGCTTAATGCATCTCGCTTCTGATGAATCAATCAACATCCAACTATGCTGGTTGTTTTGCAGCACATTTTAAAATTCTCTGTTCCTCCTTTAGACCAAACGATCCATCTAAGTAATTTCACAGTCTAACTAAAATATCCCTGCATGGAGCTTTTACCATCATAGTTGCTCATTAGTTCCCAAAACCTTTGGGTGACTATTCTGTTCGGCTGGTAAGCACAAGACCAAAGTAATCACACACATTATACTGTCAATGCATTTTTTTCTGTTTCTGTCCTTTTTATGTTCTGTCAGTGGCTAGGGCACCAAAGAATATACATTTCCTGACTTCATATAGAGTAGTACTGTTATAATATTTTGTTTTGAGCAGCATGATGCATGCATTACATAATAATCATTTTAACAATTATGCATTTTCATTTTAAGAAGATACAGCCTTCGGGGAAAATAGAAAATAAGACCACTGTCTGAAGCAGACAGAGGACAGAAGCAAGATATAGAATTGGACACCTGGAATACGTGGACAAAAAGATGGAAATGAAACTGCAGGCAATGCAAAATGTAATAATTCAAAGCTAAAGAAGGTGACACGAGCAGACAGAAAATTAGATCACCGAAAATGGAAACAAATTATCATAAGGAATGGGACTAAAGGTGGATGGGAAATTGGACATTGGGATGATAGGGTCACAGGAAAATGGTGGACAGGATCATGGGAAGGTAGGTACTGGTGGAAGATATGGCCACAGGAAGCTGAAGAATGGCAATATGGGAAGGTAATGAAACTATGGGAAAATGGGGTCCAGAAGGAAACAGATAATGGGGCTAGACGAAGATAAGGGTTTTTAGAAAATGGTGTCACAGGAACATAGAAAATGGAGCTACAGAAAACAGGGAAAGGAAGATAAGAAATGGTCGTAGGATGATGGCATAGGGGACCATGAGAAGATAGAAGATGAGACTGGAGGAAGACAGGGAAATACTGGCTGAAACAACAGCAGTGAGACCAAAGGAAGCTGAGGAATAGAACTACAAGAAATGTGGAATGAGACAGCAGGAAAATGGAGAATGTAACCAAGTCTGAGATAAGGAATGAGACAGTCTGAAATGAGACTACTAGAAGCTGGGGATGGGATCACAGGAAGACAGAGACTATGGGAGGGTGAGGTCACAGAAAGATTGGAATAGAGGGGCTACAAAAATATACTGCCAAAAAAAGACGGAGAACACAAATATGGGGTGAAATATGCTGTGGGAAGACAGGGCTACTGGAATATGGAGAATAGGGCTATGGAAAGGCAGTGACTGCACAGTAACTGAAATACAGGAAGATGTAAAATGTGACAGTAGGAATATAGGGACTGTGGAAATATGTGGTCCCTGGAAAGTGAAGAATGCAAACATGGGAAGATAGGGACTGTAGAAAGATGGAGGCACAGAAGATTTGGCATAGGACTATGGGAAGAGATGAACTATGATAAAAAGGGGCTACAGGAAGATAAGAAATAAAATCATAGAAAATGGGGAGTGAGACAGCAGTATACAACAGAGTGCAGGATGCTAAGAAATTTAAAAATGATAAGAAATGGGACTACAAGAATATAGACTATGAGACTCCATGAAGATAAAACACAAAAAGAAAAATCTAGCAAAACTAGACTTTCCACTATGTGACACCTTAAACCTCTTGTATTAGAGGTGACATGGGATATAGGCAAATTACCCTTTAAGGATATCAGGTGTTTCAGCTAAATGACAATTCTGAATGTCCATGACTTTCTACTTTAAGTCTATTTATGCACAATTTCCACTATTTGATATCTTAAACCTCTTGCATTAGAGGCGACATGGGATATATATTTTAGTTTGTTATTTGGGATATTTTGCAGTCACCCTAATATTTATGGATATCAGTTGGGTATGACAACCCTGTGTTTCCAAATGTTAGCCAAACATTCCTCTTATGCTGTGCTGATGATGCCATAAGAAGGCAGAAACATGCATGCCCACAGCTAGTGGGGTTTGACTTTATTGGTCAGAAATTGTCCATAAATAGACGTAAAAGAGAAAGTCATGGAAATTCAGAATTGGCATTTAGCTGAAACACCTTAAAGGGTAATTTGCATATATCCCATGTAATCTCTAATACAAGAGGTTTAAGGTATCACATAGTGGAAAGTCTAGCTTTGCTAGATTTTTTCTTTTTGTGTTTTTTAACCGATTGTTTTCTGTGTGACCTTTTTACTCCATGAAGATAAGGAATACTGCCACAAGGCAGTGCAGGGGATCACGAGACAGAAGGGAATGGAACCATGCCAATATGGAGAATGGGATTTCAGTACGATGAGTTCAGAAAAATAAAGCATTGGGTTATTAGATAATAATAAAATGGGGAATAGGTCTGTGGGAAAATTGAAAGTAGGACTTCAGAAATAAGAAAAAATAAACTACAGAAAGATAGGGAATGTGACTGGAAAGTAAGGCATGGAATCCACAGTATAGGACAAAAATGGAAGATAAGGAATAAACATGGAAATCTGATAAATGAAATCTCAGTTTCATAAAAATGAGACAGAGGAAAGCTACAAAATGAAAAATGGGGACATGTAACAATGGAAAATGTAGAATGGACAACAGGATGATGGAGAATGGAGCAACATGACAATTTTATAAAACTTGGCATTGTTCACTCACTCTTACAAGTGACATCCAACTCCTAGATTGGCCCCATGGACAGCCACCTCTACCCACTGACTTTTCAAAGCAAAGGGAGAAACAAAAGTAGGCTGACTTCCTTCCTTATCCCACATTCACACACTCATACCTATGGGCAATTTAGAGTCCCAGATCAACGTTACTGCAGTCTTTGGAATGTGGGAGGAAACTGGAATACCCAGAGGAAACCAAGTCGAACACAGTGATAACATGCAGGCTTTGCACAAAAACTCGGAATAAGGGAACATAAAGTAGAAGCTGCCATAAGGCCTATGTCTCTGACCAAGTCTTTTCTGGTAGAGACAGAGCTGACAGAAAAGATGCAACCACCTGCTGCAGAAACAGCATTCTGCAATGAGGCAGGAAGGTCTGGCAAAGGGAAGTGTCCTATGAAAATCAAAACTGAACCAGAAGTGAGACTTTAGGAGGTTCACTGTTTTCCCCAAGAAGATGAACAGTTTGAGTGCAGACTCCTTTATGTTTACTACAGCCAACATCAAAGGGCAGCAAGAAGTGAGTGAGTCATCTTGCTCTGGTGAGTTACTGCTAGAGACATGTACTTGGTGAGCACCCTAGAGGCAAAAGGGAGACCTTGATGTAGATTCCTTAACTGGTAACGACTGACTCCATCACAGAAGTGCTGATACCTCCATGAGTACCTGCCACGTCTGATGTGAAGATATGCATATTGGAGGTTTGAACAGCACATCCACTGTCTTTCTGATAGACAAGGATGGACAGACTGCACTGTTACCATTTGAAAGGTTTAATTTGACATAAAGGTGTTAAGACAGCTGCAATTCAGTACAGGACAGACGCTGGCTTTCTTCTTTGGCACAAAAGTGGAATAAAATCCCAAACTGCTCTGCTCTGGTAAGAACTCATGGATGGAGCTTTTCCTCAATAGATTTAACACCTCATTCCTTGCCACTGTCTTTTGACAGGATTGATCTTCTGGCAAAGGTACTGATGGAATCCAGTGAGGGGAATGAAAGGGGATGGTACATCCTCTGGGTATTATTTCCAGAAGCAGTGAATTATGATTTCGAAAAACAAATGAAATTACATTTTTGTGCTATGAAATCCAGGAATTATTTGTATTATTTTAAGTGCACCCTCCAGTGATTACTATCATTTCATTATCATTTTCATGCCCCCCTACACATACACAGAATTAGAACAATTTCTAAGCAGAGAACACTCAGTGACTCCCCCCTACACATACACAGAATTAGAACAAATTCTAAGCAGAGAACACTCAGTGATCCCCCCTACACATACACAGAATTAGAACAAATTCTAAGCAGAGAACACTCAGTGACCCCCCTCCCCACACACATACACAGAATTAGAACAAATTCTAAGCAGAGAACACTCAGTGAAGCCAGCTGACAGTATAATAAGTAGTAAATATGAGAAGAAGTGCAGGTTATGATTAAGGAGTACTCTGGCATAAAATAAAAAAATTCCATGAAAATCATGTACCCAGGCAATCCAGATTTAGGATTCACTGGCATTTGCCTAGAAAAATGGAAAATTAGTGTCTCTGATTTTCCTGAACACAGGCCCTTAGCAATCTTTTATCAAATCTTCAAGTAAAGGAAAAATGACCCTGACAGCTTCCAGAGTAAAACTGTTAGACAATGTCTCAGGACAACTATTGCCCACCATGAAGCTGACTACAGCTTCCTTCAGATTCCCAGTCTTTTTTTCTGTAATGCTGCTGGAAATCAAACAGTTGTAGGGGGCTTGTCTCTTATAGCTTTCTGTAACTGGTGTTGCTGTTGTTGCTGTATGCCATGACCCGGTCACTGATGGCACTGGCTATTTTGCTTTCCAATTAAAGAATTCATTGGACTGTGAAATGTAACCACAGCAGTGAGGGCCTTCTTTTATGTTCCATATTTTCAAGGTGTTGCAGAACCTCTATGCCAAACAGGAGAGGTCCAGAAAAGACGGACCCTACAACAGTCCTCATAGTATCCTTGGCAATATCCATAGGAGTCTAAATGTAAAGCAATGTCAGGTCCTGTTGCTCAGGTAGCACATTCTCTCATGTTATACAAAACATGGATCCCAAGACTGCTCATGCTAGAAAAGGCAGTGGCCTGGGTCTTCAACTTCTATATGAATTATCCATCCAATAACTTCTCCAATGCATGGTATATTTCATCAGCCATATTTCTTTGGAAATATACCATTTGTAAAGGGCAGTTCAGTGTCTGCAAAGATAGTTACCATTAAGAACACACTTTTCTGTAACCTGTTCATCACTCTTTATTCCTTGTCTGTTGTGTGGACAGGTAGGATATGAAGATTTGGAGCTTTCCTCATGGCTTCTGCAGAAAAAATGGTATCCAGTTTGTGGGAATCTTTGTCCAAAATGAACACTCTCTAAGGGCCAGAAAAATCAGGATCTGCATTATTTGTCTTGGGGGTTACAGTACCTTGGTTCTCAAAAGCAACCTTGGTTGCACCCTTTAAGACATTCACTAATGGAAGAAGTACATAGGACGGCTGTGGGGAAGATCTGCAGACCTACTACAATGTTCTCTGGGGAGATGCAATGAGTTCCAAAGAACAACCACTTTTTTTGCTGCATCACGTGTAGGTACTTATTGAACATCTGATCTTTGGGAGGGGAGTACGACAACTGGCCCCTTCCTCAACATCATGATTAACAAAAAGAGTATCTAGATAGAATCAAAATGTGTTGTTTTTGGACGGAGCTTTCTTCACTCTTTTTGCAGAGAGTTTGGAGTCTGAAAGGTACTCTTCTGGAAAAGGAAGTGGGGAGAGAAGACTGTGGAAGCACCGAGGAAACCTAGGGATGCTAGTGCAGAGGCTGCTTCTAGTGAAGGTCCTTCACTGTCTAGAATCCACCATGGAAGAAGTTTTAGTCAGAAACATGGGCAATTGATTGAACTTCTAAAGTTTGTCCTGTTTGTTGCATTTACCTGTTGAGGCTACACACTCAAGTGCGCTAGTCTGTGTTACATATTTATTGCATTTTCCTGCTGTTTGTTGCAAAAAAGAAAAAAAAAAAAAATGATCCTTGTTTCCCATCTTTCCTGACCTAGAGTAGTCCAAATACAGGCTTTGCTGTATTCTGGACTTTTGGAAAGTTCCTGTGTTGCCCATTTCCTTTCTTGGATAAAGGGAGGCTTCTTTGTTCACCAGTGGCAGTGGGGAGCTTACAGCAGCCTATTTATCCCTAGAGGAGTGTTCCCAGCACAAAATTCTGGTAGTCTATTGGCCGTTTTGGGCCAATTTCTAGCTCTTTCAAGTCCCCCTGTATAAAACCCGCTTTGGCGCAGCTTTGCGCGATTTTGCGCATAGTGCAGCATCGGGCAGCTCTACTTAATTGGGTTTAAACCATTCTTGGCTCCACAAAGTCTGCTCTTCACTTTTTCCCTTAGAACTGATCTAGGTCTCAAAATAAACACCCTATTCCTACTCTAAAGCCTGGTACTTGCTCACTAAAGCAATTATATAAGTCAGCACTAAAAAATTAAAAGCACTACACCCTCACAAACTCCCCTTGAGTACCTTGTTCCCCATTGGCCCTTTTTTTCAATTATAAGGAATTCCCAATACTATTCTAGCATGTCCAAAGGTCAGTTGTCACTCTCCTCTCCGGTCCAGCTGGTGAATCTGGGAATCTTGAGGCAATGTTACAACTGCCTCATGTACACAGACAACCCTCTCCTCCTCCCAACAAATTCCAACACATGTGAGAGATGCAACCATATAGCCAAACTGGAGGCTAAGCTCTCTCAACTCAGTGCTGGTGTAACCAGTCAGGAGGAGAAGGAAATTGCACTCACTACAATTCCAGTCTCACATAGACCTACCACGACAGCAAACCAAACACATAAACACACAAAAACATACTCGGAGGCTCTAAATAAAAATCTGCCTAAGCAACAGAGACCTCCAAAGCAGACACCAAAAACACGTGCAAAACATAGCTCACAAAGCCAGTGTGCTGAACAGTCACAGCCCTTAAGGCTAAACAACACACCTGATACACTTGTAATAGGTGACTCTATCGTCAAGCACACTGACGTCCCGCTCACCAGGCTGAACAAGGAGAAGGTCATGGTGAGCTGCCTGTTGGGCGCTAGGATCCGCCACATAACACAAGCACTCACGTCACTCCAAGGCAAGTACAAATATGACTCAGTCATTGTCTATGCTGGTGTGAATGACCTGAGACTTACCTCTCTGGACTACATGAAAAGAGACATAGAGGAGCTCTCTGAGCATGTAGCCCAGGCCGGTATGACCCTGACCTTGAGTAGCATCTTACCCCCACCAAGAATGATGCCACAATATGAAAACAAGATGATCAATTTCAACAATTGGCTTAAGTATTGGTGTCATTCAAAGGGGATCCAATGCCTGTCAGCCTGGGATGACATGCTCGACAAGCTACGATGCTTCGCTAGGGACAGCTTGCAACTGTCACCCCTGGGCTTTCGGATATTGGCAATGGCTCTTGCCACCCCCATAGTGCCTTTTTTAGGCAAGGCTCAAAAGACAAACCACCTCCATAGGTATCTCAAGGGATAAGAAACTAAGAGTAATGCTACTCAATGCCAGAAGTCTAAACCTCAAGATGCATGCACTCAAAACTCTCCTTAGCATGGAGAACATCGACATCTGTGCAATAACAGAAACCTGGTTCAAGGCTCCCAAGACCACCCCAGCACTACCAGGTTATACCTCATACCTTGCTTTTCGGCCCCAAAACTTGGACTGAACCACAAAAGGAGGGGGAGTATCAATATTCGTCAAAGATATCCAAACCTCCAGGTTGGTGGCACAGCACGAAGCATCAGAGACTATCCATGTGCAACTAACAGTGGGTAAAACTGCCTTCCAGTTTATAGCCTGCTACAGACCACCCTCCCAAACCCAGGAACCCCACTCAGCCTTCCTGAGAACACTGGAAAATATGAAGGTCTCTCCAAACACCATTATATTGGGTGACTTCAACTACCCAAACATAGACTGGGAGCATTACTCTAGCTCCAACACCCTAGCCCAAAGGTTCCTAGAATTTATAAACTCAAATGCTATGGAACAACTTGTTACCACTCCCACAAGAGGGAAAACATACTGGACCTGATCATCACCAACATGGGGGCTCTATGCTCCAGACCAGAAGTGTATCCCTCACTGGTAAGATCAGAGCATAAACTAATCTCACTGGATATTCACATCCCGACCCCACCCCCTGCCCAGAAAACCACAGTGAAAAACTTCTCTAAAGCAAATTTTGCACTCCTCAAACCAAGGTGGAATCCTTCAAAGCCCCCGGGCCTGTGGAAAATACGGCCCAGACCACAGAATCCTTTATAAACGCATTCTATGAACACGTTCAGGAATGCATGGATCATGTAATCCCAAATAAAACCAAGACCCAATCCTCCAAAGGCAGACGTCCTGTCTGGTGGACCCCAGCCATAAACAAACTATACAATAGAAGGAGGAAGCTACTACATGATAGAGCAAAATCCCAAAAAGGGAAGGCATCTCTGATCAGTATTAGCAAAAAACCATCTAAGGCCAGTTTCGAGAGAAAAATTGCACAGGACACTAAGGATAATCACAAGGCTTTCTTTAGTTATGCTAGGAACCTGGATGGGAATTCCCAGATATGCTCAGAATTAGTCCAAAATGACAAAAAATACACCGAACCCACAGACATTGCCAACATCCTAGCTGACAGTTTCAGTGCAAACTTCTCCCCCACCCTCCCGACCAAAAGTGCAAATATCTATCCCAGCAGAGTGCTGCCCCCCTGACATCTCAGATGCTCAGGTAAGAGCTGCCCTCTCCAAAGCAAAAAACACAGCATCAGTGGGACCAGACGGTGTCCCGGGCTGCGTCCTACATGAACTCCAAGAAGAGCTAAACCCAAACATAAAACTACTGTTCAATCTCAGCCTTACTACAAGATATGTACCCAAAGAGTGGCGTACAGCAACAGTGGTCCCTCTCCACAAAGGTGGTGCCTCAACGGATCCTGGAAACTATCGCCCCATAAGCCTGACTAGCTTGGTCTGCAAAGCTATGGAAAGGATCATCATGGACCTCATAAATAAAGATATTGGGGACCTACAGATGCTGGATCATACCCAGTTCGGCTTTGTTAAGGGCAGATCCTGCCTCTTAAACCTGGTTGATTTCTTTGAAACAGTCACCAAGGCCATTGACGAGGGGAAGGTGGTCCACACAGCCTACTTGGACCTCGCAAAAGCCTTCGATACAATACCCCACTCGGGCATTATAGATAAGCTCACCAGCTTAAATATAAACCTCTATGTCACTAGATGGGTTGCAAACTGGCTCAAGGACAGAACCCACATGGTTAGAATTGCTGGAGCCATGTCAGACTCCAAACCAGTTACAAGTGGCATCCCATAAGGCTCAATCCTGGGGCCTCTCTTGTTCGGTATATATTTCTCTGAGGTACAGGCCAACACGGAAGGACTGTGGCTGACCAAGTTCGCAGATGACTGCAAACTAGGCGCCATAATCGACTCTAAAGCCGACACAAGCACCCTACTAAAGGGCCTCATAGAAACAGACAACTGGTGCCAGAGCCATGGCCTCAAGCTAAATGCCAAAAAGTGTATAGTCATCCCCTTTGGCAAAAACAAAGTGCCCACAAATTACCACATAGGTGGTAATCCATTAAATATGGAAGAAGTAATTAGGGACCTGGGGACCCAAGTTGATAGCAATCTCTCATTTGAAAACCACGTGGCCAAAGTGGTTAGAAAAACATTTTATATAGCCCACCTAATCATGAAGAGATTCACATCTAGATCAGGGAAGGTCATCGTGCCTCTTTACTCATCCCTCATCAGGCCCATAATTGAGTACAATGCCCCTTTTGGGATGTACCTTACCAGACACCTGCAGCAACTGGAAAGACCCCAAAAGTACCTCACCAAGAGGATCAAAGGGCTCAAACAGATGCCATATGCTGCCCGGTTAAAGAAACTCCAGCTCTACTCAGTGGCATACCGTCTGCTCAGAGGCGATCTTTGCCTGACGTATAAAGCCATGTCCAACCCGGAATTAATGGACATGCTGCACCTCAGAAAATCCAAATCCCAATGAGCTATGCTCTCGAGAGACTTGAACCTCAGCACTGAAATAAATAGGACATGCTGGAGGGACAGATTCATAACCCAGAGGCTCCCTTCACTCTGGAATAAAATCCCAGTCCAGGTTAGGCAGAGTCCCTCATTGACTCTCTTCAAGAGGAATCTTGATGAGTGGATGGGAGATCGTAGGTTTACCCTGGGTATCACTTCTGTGTCACTGTTAGACAGAGGCACAGTATACTAACCTCGAAAAAGGGCATAGCAAAATTCATTTAAAATGGGTAGCGAAAGCCAGACACACTCTGGCTAGGCTTATAAATGCCCTAGGGCAGATAGCCTAGTATGAACCTATGAACCCAAGTGAAGTCAGAACAGCTGGCATCAAAGACATAATATAAAGTGTTCTGAGGCTCAGAACCAAAAACTCAAGTATCAGAGCTGACACCAGCATAACTAAAACTGGAAAAGAGCACTGAAACAGCTGATATCAAAATGTTCAGCCCTTGTGCCACTACCAGTAGCAGTGATACTTGATAATACTGCCTCAGGAAAGATGAAGACCCATGAAGTGTTACTAGTTTCCATGCCAGAGGTATTACCATTCTGCTGGCTAGTGCTACTGGAATAAAAACAGGTACCAGCGGTCAGACTATGGATGCAGGAGACACCAGCAGAGGTGGAAAGAAAGCTCCAAGGGGCAATGATAGTCTTCTTTAACACCCCTATCAGAGTGGATGGGGGAGGTGGCTTTAGACTTGGTGCCCGGGGATGTTAATTATTTCAGACAGATTCCTGCAATCAGTAACTGAGAGGGACTGCCGAGGGTATGGATATGGGGTTGTCTGGACTTCTGAGTCTAAGATTGTTTCATTGTCACAACAGCAGTAGTAGTTTCTGCAGGAACAATAGTCAATATTTTAACTGGATCCAAAGTATCAGAAGTAACATCTTTAACAATAATTTTTGAAGTCAAAGAACCTGTTGTAATAGTAATTGATGGAAAATAAGTATGAGAAACATTTTTAGAAAGTGCAAGCTTCAGCTTCTGAATTTTAATAAGAGAAAAGTTTTACATCCCTTTTTTGAAGGTTGTTTAGAGAAAAAACTTTGAGGAGAATCAATGGCTCACCACATTTTGCTTCTGGTTGAGGTGCAGGTGAAGCCTGCGAAAGGAAATGAAGGTTAAGTTTTTCATTATGTCTCTAACCAGTTACTTTAATTCCACACAAATAGAGCAGTGAAAGGTGTTATGAGCTTAACTCAAGCAAATGTGATAACAAGTGTTCCCATTAGTGGGCTGAATAGCTAAACACAGTATGCTTCCTAAGCAAAGACTTGGACATTGTAAGACAAATTAATCCAGGTCCAATGGCAAAGAAGGAAGTAAAAAAAATGTCCTTCATACAGGAAATTTATGCCGTGGTGGTACAGCGGTAGCGTTGCCTCACAGCAAGAGGTTCTCCTGTTCGTTTCTCGGCTGGAGTGTCTTCTGTGTGGAGTCTGCATGTCCTCCCCATGGTCGAGTGGCCTCCGAAAGACATGCGTGAATGGGCGTGCCTTCGTTGAAGGTTGGGCATCAGGCTGGCAACTCGGCACCATAAAAATCTACTGCCAATCATTAGCGGACCAGAGTTCCGCTGTGGCGACCCCTAACTGGGAAAAGCCGAAAAGACAAACAAACAGGAAATGTTAAAAAAACAAACATTCCCAATATTCTTATGACTACAGGCAGAAGGACAAGTAAGAAAATGGCCAAATGAGGAGTATGCAGATCTAAAAAGATAACCTTCTAACCTATTCTGTGTGGCAAAGAAAAACTTTAAAGAGAGAGGTATGTGTGGTACATGATGGGAAGATGGAGAGTTTCAGGCAACCTGGGAAAGTTTTATCTGCCATTTGGACCTAAAGCCTATGGAATAAATTCTAGTAGTTACTAAACAGCTTCTTGGAAGAATTTTATGATCCAGGTAGAGGGAGAAAAAAAGCACAAATAAGACTGTTGATACCCTCTCAGCTTAGGAATCTTCCCAGACATTAGGGCTTTACTTTTGAAACAGCAATGACTGGAAGTTAACTCAAGTTTGTTAACAGTACAGAACTGGTTTCTTGAAGAGCAGATCCAATAGCAGTCTTCAGAAGAACCTCCATTCCAAGCTTTTACCAAGTTTTAATGGAAAGTAAACATGATTTCATTTTCGCTGCCAATGTCTGCCTTCATAAAAATCACTGGCATTCAGTTTCACCTCATAGACTTAATAAGGAGGCTAACTCCTAGTGTTGTTCAGGGTACACTTAAATCGGAGAAGGGAGGCCTTGTTGTTAAATGATTATTCTGAATTCAGATAAAACATTCATACAACAGTTCCAAGGAAAGTGTGAACCAACCTCTAAAAAAGTGTAAACATTTGCTTTAGACATCTCTCAGTTCAATCTATGGTACTGGCTGTTCCTCAGTTAACACGGACTTTCATGTGTTCAGGAAAGTTGTAGCAATCATTTAACAAAAGAAAACAGTGTTTAATACCTGTTTAATAAAAATGCCCCTGATGCATGTATAACAAGGTACATAAAAGTTCTGCATATGTACAAAGTGTTTTTTCCCCTGAAGTGATTTCAGAAAACTAAGCTGGCAGTTTGTTCTAAGGAAATCTGAATATAACTTTCAGTAAGAAGCAAAGGGATACTTAACAAAGACAGCTATTTGTATAATTTTGGGGTTGCCCTTATATGCTTAGATGATGGCATTTCATAGAAAATTAAAATAATTTCTCATGCTAAGTTTTGCAGATCATGTTTTTTTTAACAACAGACCTGTGCAGACATGCCCCAGTCAAAAGCATATAATTCTGTTTTGTATTCAGAGAGACAGACTAGGGGACATACCCCCAATGAACTGGCTATGTCTTGATTTTTTGGCACTTTAAGATCAAGAATCGGCACCTAAAGATTAATAAAAGGTCGTTGTCACTGAATTGCTATGTGTATCAGCCACGTACTAGTTGTGCTTTAACTGAAGGCGTTATAAGAGATCTGGGAACACAGATTGATAGCAACCTCTCCTTCGACCACCACGTTGCCACTGTGGTCAGAAAGTCCTTCTATGTGGCACATCTCATTACCAAGGGTTTTGTATCTAGGAAGAAAGAGGTCATCATCTCTCTCTACTCCTCCCTCATTAGGCCGGTCATCGGGTATAATGCCCCATTTGGCATGTACCTCATTAGACACACTCAACAGCTGGAAAGGCCACAAAAGTACCTCACAAAGAGGATCCTAGGCCTTAAACACATGTCCTACACAGACAGACTCAAAATACTCTAGCTATTCTCTGTCTCATATCGTCTACTATAAGGCAATCTCTGCTTGACTTACAAAGCCATGTCTGACCCAGCTCTGTTAGAAATGCTACATCTAAAGAAATCACAATCCCTCCGCACCACACTCTCCAGGGACCTCAACCTCATTACCGCAATCAACAGCACATGCTAAAGGGACAGGTTCATAACCCAGAGACTGCCCATACTCTGTAATAGACTTCCCATTCATGTCAAGCAGAGCACCTCACTGGCCCTCTTCAAGAGAAATCTTGATGAGTGGATGGGAAATAGAAAGTTCACCCTGGGGATCACTCCAGTGGCTCTACTTGATAGAGGCACGGGGAACTAACATCAGACGGCACAATGCCAGGGCACTTCCATGGGGTGGGCTTGTAAAGGCTCCAGGGCTATTAGCCTAGTACTAACCTATGAACCTATGAACCTATGGCCCTGGAGATATGTCATTCCATTCAATGTATTTAACTGAGTGGCATAAAGGGCTGACTGGCTTGGCTATATTGCTCTAGGACTAGTAGGCTAGAGGGTTACTACTTTTGTTAAGGTCATCATGTAATGCAGCAATACTTTGTTTAACATAGATTTTCCTATTTTTGTTTAGTTTGTGTAATTACTTTGGATTCCTCCTTTGTTGCTGTGGCCATGCAGCCAATCCTAGGTTGGAACCTGACAGGTGGCAAAGTACTATACATGCCACAATGTCCATGCTGTCTATTTGTCAAAAGTATCATCTTGGGAAGAACAGCAGAGTGACATCACCTAGTGGCATGCAGTAGCCGTGCAGTAATGGACACAGCAATGTGCACAATGTAAAGGGCTATACATCACATGTTCTCCTTTACAGAATGGGGAGGGATTATAACAACTAAGTAGTGCACACGTCAACTTGCTGTAAAGTGTTCCCATCAGGCAATACAGTCTGTGGGTGTGACCTACAGCTCACAGAGACATGAGAATGTTAAAGTAATCATGTTTGATAGCAAGCAGCACAAAACTGTTTCCAAGAATCCCTGCTGCATGTGGTATGTAAGCCTAGAGGCAGGTGTGTTTGCTGCATACAATTTGTTTAAGTGAACTGAAGCCCAGCTGAGGTACAGGCAGCCAGAACTGCAATCTATGTGATGTTTAGCCAACAGTATTCACAATGAAGGTTTTCAGCTAGAAGGGCTTCATGCTGGGAATTCAACAGTGTTGGAGACATGCAAAATCACAAGCTGAACTTTCTTAGGAGAAAAGCTCTGGAAACCATATGGGATACAATTTTTACAGAGATAAAGTGACAGTTTGCATTAGAGTTAGCCACGTTATCAAGGTAAAATGCATATGTGTTGCCTGGTGGCTATGTCATGGATTACATGGAAGACACTAATGTAGATATCACAGATTTAGCAATGTTCCAGATGGAGTAGACCTCTAAGTTATTTAATCACCAACCGCATAATACTAGAAACTAATGTAGTAATCAACTTAAGCAATGATATTCTGAGATGTTGCCTGTCTTTTGAAAATATTCTAGGAAGAATTCTGTTTTTTATTCTGAAAGACAGCTGTATGACATAGATGGTAAAAGTCAACCATCTCAAACTGCTATATAGTCTCTACTTGCTGTAAAGAGAAATGTCCAGTATAAAGAAAACAATGACAGACTGGTTCAGATACAATTATGATGTCAGTCTGGCCTGGAATGTTACTTTGATCTTGAGTTTACCTGTCAGGTAACTTATTTGTGTTATTTGTAAGGCCCTTACAAGGACCCCATACCACAGAGGTTCTTACTGAAGTAGTAATAGCCACCATCAAGAAAACTGGTTACTAAGTGATACATCTTAGAGACAATACATTTGTATGTTATTTACAATTATAAATGCAAGTGATATAATTTACAATAACTACAGTCAAGGGAGGCATTCAATCAGTGACCATTGGATATGTTTACAAGAAAGGTGTGATCTCACTGTGTGCAGCAAGAACTACCCATTGTCATGAAAGCAGGAGTATTTGATGTCATTAAACCGTTGTTCTTTTAGTTTGTTTCTAAATAATTGAAGTGTCTCTTGCTGCCTCACTTCTGTTGGTAGTCATTTCTGAAGCTGGGCCTAGCCTAGAGATAGCTCTTTCTCCTGTGGAGGTTTTACAATGATGTCAAATAAGGGTAATTCCACATTCTTGGCTTTCTCTAAGTGTGTGGTTCCATGATTTGGAATTTTGTTTTCCCATTTTTAATAGATTGTAGATTTGATTGCCAAGTAGAAACATGGATGGCCCTGCCATTTATAGGTAGCCAGTTGCACTACTGTAGTAGTTGGTGTTGATGAGGTAGGGGTTCTGCAAGAAGATCAAATCTGCATGTTTTCTTTATAATAGTTTGTATAATACATGTGTTTCCACTGGAATGTAGGATTACAAGAGGAAGTCCATATTCAATTTTTGGGATCACCACCTTTTTAGCTAAGACATTATGAGCTGTACGGGTGAGGAGGTGTAGGGCTCAGGAGGTATGAAATTCTGCAGCACAGTTTTAGTTGGAGTGTTTTGCTAATAATATTGGTCAATGAAAGAGTATGGTCCAAGGTGCTCCCTTGGTACTTCTGCATTGTTACTAGTGGCAATGGGCTGCCATCTGTGTCAGTAAAAATTAGATTAGGGGATTTAGGAAGTTTTTGCTTATACATGAGGCCTACTACTGAAGGTAACATTACTGAAGTATAAACAACAAAGTACAGAAGGTACAAAATAATTAACTGGCAATGTGGTTAGCCTTTGGTAGCCAGGTAGGTGCATTGCACACAATGTGTCTACATTCTGGCAGGATCTTGCATAGAAAAATGAAGAAATTGAAGAATAACAGAACACAGCAAAACAGAATAGAATATAACAATACCACTTATCAAAATATATCATGAAATACCAATTCTGTAAAGGGTTTGGGTTGCCCCCTTTCATTGTGACCAAAACTGGACCAAAGCCACACCACTCGCACCTCCCCTAATCCTGCCCATCTCCCCTCTCCCTGCCCTCTTTCTACCCATTTTGTGATGTTATAGTAATGTCAGGGGAGGAAGAATGTACTTTTTTCCTCATCTGCAATGCTTTTTTGCCTACTGTCTGTTTTTTTTTAAATGGAATTTCAGAGTTTCTGCAGTGTTTTCTGGACAACTGGACAATCAGTTTGATTCCCAGATAGTCCAGAAAAAATGGATAGGTGGCAAGTCTAGTAAAGCGTACAAAGCACAGTATTAAATAACAAAGTAAGTATGTAGCTTATCATACATAAAGCCTAAAGAGGGAGTACAAAGATTAAAACCAAGTCAGGAAAAGGAAAATGGAAGGAGGAATAATATGAGTCAATTAAGTATTCTGTGGAAATTGTTTTCTTAGCAGGGTAGCAAAGGATAATGTCTGTTTTCAAGACAAAAACATAAACATATACAGAAATCATGGAAAGTTACAACAGTGCTCTTGCCAGCTTTCTATTTCCTTTCACTTCAGCTCCACATCTTACATTTCTACTTTATCTTCTTATCTATCTCATACTGTCATAATTCCACTTTCCTCCTATGAATACAGTCAACTAGCTCCAGGCCTTCCCTATACCTGAATTTCTAAAATGTATTCTCTGCCACTGTTGCCCTTTGTAAGCTATCTAGAAACATACTGTCTTTTTTTTCCAATTTTTTTTCAGACAATATCCCTTCAAGATTATTAAAGATTCCATTTGTAATGGCATAATCATTCCTCTGTACTCAGCATTTGCAGACATCAAAAGAGGTGAGAGATTGTGACCATCATTTGGTGGGAGTTAGGAGATTTTTGAATACTCTTAACTTCCTCTCCATGGCAATTAACTGCTGTACTGCTGAAGCAGGTCCTGCAATGTTAGCTTATAGGTTTAAGTCTCCTTTTACAGATAGACCAAAATTTAAACTAAACTCCTGGTACAGTGCTGCTACAGTATCAAGTAGGCATAAACACACACTCTCAGTCTTTGCTATTGTAGCTATACCACCTGAAATCCACCAGGTGAGAGTCACAAAGAAAGCAAATCTCTTTATCTCTCCTCAAAGGATGTGCAGGCAGTCCTTGGCTATTCACTGTCATCCATCCAAGTAGCACCTCCAACACCTAAATTCTCTGAATGAAGTTGGTTGGCTAGGACTGTAGTTAGAGTCCATGCCTTTGCTCTGATCTTTCTTCTGATAGGGTCTCCAGTGAGGAACACTATATTCCAGATCAGGTCTCACCATTATCCTAAATAGGGAGAAGGTAAAGTATGCCTCCTGGGAGTCTACACCCCGTGTGAAACAGTCCAATATGCAGTTACTGACCCTACACAGCTCTTCACATTTTGCTTTGTGTCAACATATGCGCTGATTATGAACTTTTTCCTCAAGCCTCCAAAAGGAACTCCTTCCAGGATGTGCATCCTCTAAGCCTTCCCATCTCATAGTACATATTTTCACAATCATTACCTATATTTGCACACTTTGTAAGATACTATATGATATTCTAGAAGCTAATTCACTATCTGTGACCACTGTACTGATATGATGTGGACTACTTTATTTATTTATTAATTGACTGACTTTCTGCTGACCATGTAGTTCCATTGAGCTCAAGCTTCTTCTGTGAAGACTTAAGGAGAAAACTCTCCAGCAAGTAATAAACAGAAAATTATTTAAATACAGTATGGCAATCCATGGCAGTAAATGAACAAACATTACACAGAGGTCAGAGGAACTCTATGCAATAACTTAGGTGTCAAATATTTGCAGTTACAGAAATAATTAATTCATTCCTGATTATAACAATCATACAGCAATAGAGTATATCTAATGGTGAATTAGTCCATCAATAGGTTGTTACTAAATATGCAAAAATTTCATATAAAACTATACTCCATTAGTTTAAGTTCCCAGATGGCCTTAAGAGCATTTGCAATTTTGCACTGCTGCCTTGGTGAATGAGCAGTACTAGCCAGCCACACCCAGATTAAGCTCACAATGTACAGCTGAACAATATAGTTATTATCACTGTTTTCCCATCAATCCATCCTCTTCATCCCTGCTCAGCACATTGTAGTGTTATTTTACCAGCATTAACTAAGTACTTGTTCATACTACTTCACATTTTTATACACACGCACACACACACACACACACACACACACACACACACACACACACACACACACACACACACTGATTCCTATAATAGGCTAACAATACCTTTTCAGTGCCACAGCCCTTTCCTGTATCAAAGATACTATGTTGCCACGAGCCAGACCAGTTTGGCACTCCAAGGCCACAATTACTGAACACACTTAAGACACTGTAGCATAATAGTTTTAAGAAAGATGTAAGAAAAACAGTCTCTCTTCAAATGATAGATACCAACAGTTATATTTCACTAGTTCTTTTCCTTATGCACTTCAATAGTCAATCAACCACAAGTTTTATATAGTTGAATAATATAAAATATTCTTTAAATTTTGTGAAAAATTCTGATAATTATATACACAGACAGCATGCAGACTTGCATAAAGACATTGAAAGGAAAAACTGTTGAAGAGACAGTTATCTTCAAAAACAATAGCTTCTACCACATACAGTAGCTGGTCCTACACCTGTCCTCTAACTAAGTTTGTTACAGTACAGAAGCCCTAAGCACTCTTACAATTTAAACAGAACATTTTACACAGATAAAAACATATAATAATAAAAATATTTAATGTATATGTTATATATAGTTTATTGCCTCACAGTACAAAATAAAAATAAAAAAATAAAAATTATACATTATAAACCAAGTAGAAAAATTCTTGCCATAAGCGGTACCAAATGGAAAACACTGTCCCAATGCTTAGACACTTCATATTTCATATATGAGTATTTCATAGATTTATAGATTGTTACTAGGCTAATTACCCAGGGGTCCTTTCTATGCCTAGCCAAGTTTTCCTGAAACAATAATGACGTCCTATATCCAAATGGAATAACTTCTTGTAAACAAGACGAGACAGGACAAACCAAGTAAACAACCAAACAGCCCAAGGAGCCAAAATGCAGGAAACATCCAAGAATAATCCCATATGTGTTCAAAAACCACTTTATTAAAACAACCATAAGTGCTTTCATTCAGTCAGTGCAAACTTCTGTTTGGTCGTTTACTTGGTTTTTACTATATCCAAATATGACATTGAGGGCCAAGCAGTTATAAGCTACTTCTGTCCATAAAGGACATGGGTGCCAAGCCTCATGTAAATTTTCTATTCTCCATCCACTGGTCTAGGTTGCTCTTAAATTGGGTAATAGACAAATGCTGGTTTACAAGTATGGGAAGCAGTCTCTGGGATGCATATCTGACTTTCCATCATGTTCTGTTTAAGTAGGCAAACAGCAACAAATCAGTCCCAATGTAGAAAAAAGCAGGTTAAAATACTTGAGAAACAGCAATGGGACAACCATGGCAAAGCACATATATTTAATAAACAATAAGCAATAAACAGATAAGCACTTTCGGAGATGCCTCCTTCATCAGATCAATACAAAAATATAAAATCAGTCTGCATATAAATACACTTGAAAAAACAATTACATTAATTAAAACCTTTAACCAATTAACATTTTCTAACCTTTAAAATAGGTTTTAAAGGTATAAAACCATTTAAGCCTGGTGGAACATCAGCTCTCAAACCAGCTAGCCAGTGAGTCTCTTTAACTTCTGTGGCATTCTTTATATCACCACCTCTAGGTGCAGGAGTGTAAATATCCAAAGCCATAAATTTAAAGTCATGCTGTGGAAATTCATTAATGTGTTGAGCTACTGCACTTCTTTGCACATTTCTCCGTATATCACCCATATGCTGTAAAATATGTTCCTTTAAAATTCTATTGGTTTTACCAACATAAAAAGAAGTGCATTCTGAGCAGGTTGCTATATAAAAAGAAGTTATGTACTCACCATAACATTCCATGTTGGTAGTCCATCTCACCCTTCATTTTTACATATGGGGATCGGCTCCGACTCAGCCAATTTACAAGCTCAAAAACTTCTGGTTGGCCCGTGGCTAAGCAGGTATCCCATAGTGCACCAGTACAAACCCCCAGATCTTGTTTGCTGCTTACTAGAAGAAAAAACCCATGACAGACAAACCAATACTAAAGGGTCTCCAACCAAAGATAACCAAATTATTATTATTATTATCTCCAGATCTTCCAGGATGGGGGCAGGAGGGCGGGTTGGTAAAAATGAAAGGTGAGATAGACTATCAACATGGAACGTTATAGTGAGTACATAACTTCTTTATGTTGTGTAGTCCAATCTCACCTTCATTTTTATATATGGGACAGCATCCCTAGCGCCTTATGCTTGGGTGGCTCACTGGAAAATACTCCTAAGCACCGTGAAGCCAAAGGATGCTCTACCCCTGGAAGCTAAATCTAATTTATAATGCGTAATAAAAGTGTGAGGGTTAGCCCATGTAGCTGCTGCACAAATATTATCAAGTGGGACCCTGGCTTGAAAGGCTGCAGAGGAAGACAGTGACCTGGTAGAATGAGCCTTGATCCTGCAGGGTAAAGGTCTGCCCTCCGAACTGTAGATAAAGGCTATGCAACTGGAAATCCAGTTAGATAGTGTCACTTTAGAAACTGGTAAGCCCAATCTGGAGTCAGAAAAGGAAATGAATAGTTGATCTGATTTCCTAAATTCCTTGGTCCTCTGTAAATAAAAACGTAGTTGTCTATGAACGTCCGCTGACGAAAACGGTATTCAGCTGCATTACAGTGATTAGGGAAGAAAACTGGGAGTTCTATGGATTGATTTAAGGTAGCAGGGGAACAAACTTTGGGGACAAAGGAGGGATTAGTATGCAGTGACACCCTGTTCTTGTGAAAGATCAAATAAGGTGGCTTAACAGACAAGGCTTGTAGCTCCGATACCCATCTAGCTTATGTAATAGCTACCAAAACAAACTCTTCCAAGACAAAAATTTCAATGAAGATGAGTGGGAAGGTTCAAACAGGGGAGAAATCAGTTTGGACAACACAAAATTTAAATCCCAAGAAGCCACAGGTTCTTGCAGTGGTGGTCTCAAAAGAGTGATTCCTTTCAAAAAGGTCTTGCATAGCTTATGAGACATTAAATTGTTATCTGGAAACCCTAAGTGAAAATGAGAAATTGCCACCAATTGGACTCTGATAGTGGCAGTGGCAGCTCCTTGTTGAAAAAGCTCAGAGAAAAATTCCAAAATCACAGGGATAGAAGCAGTGTAGGGATCTACATTCATTTCCTGTGCCCAAATAGGAAATCTTTTCCATTTACTGCCATACAGCCTCCTACTTGAAGGTTTATGGGAGGACATAAGAATATGTGATACTGAGGATGATACATCATGAAGCCTGACTAGGGATGGAACTGGAGCAGCCATGCTGTCAACCTGAGGGTGTGGATTGAGGGATGTAGCGAACCTGATGTGAGTAAACAGATCTGGAGCTGGGTCCAGGATCCAAGGATTGTCCAGGAGAAGAGGCTCGAGAAAGGGGAACCAGACCTGACAAGGCCAATAAGGAGCAATGAGGATCAACTTGCTTCCCAGCCAACTGGCTTTCTGAATCACTTTGGAAATGAGAGGAAATGGGGGAAAAGCATACAGAAGTCCCATGGGCCAATCGTGAGCCAGAGCATCTCTGGGTGGGAATGAGGGAAAAATAGCTGCTGCATTTGGTATTGATTGGGCTGGCAAAGAGGTCACAGCAAGGCTGTCCCCATTTGTGGAAAATCTGTTCTGCTGTTTCCTGTTTCAGAGATCACTCCTGAGGCAGTAGGATCGCCCGGCTGAGCTTGTCGGCTATCACGTTGGTCATCCCTGGAATATGCATTGCAACCAGAAAACGCTGGGAAGAAATCACCCATTCCCAAACTTGCATGGCCTCTTGACAGAGTGGGTAAGATCTGGTACCGCCCTGTTTGTTGATATACCAAACTACTGACATGCTGTCTGATTGTATTGCAATAGTCCCGAAAGGAAGAAGGTCTTGAAGTGCTTGCAACACCAAGACCACCACTGTCATCTCCAGAACATTGATATGCAGGTGAGCCTCATGTTCTTGCCATGTGGCTTGGACAGTCCTGCCAAGATAATGCCCCCCCCCCCACCCGATCTGGGAGGCATCCGTGGTCACAGTGGCAACGGATTGGGCAGGAACAAAGGGGGCGCCCTTGATCAACTGGTTGGGGGCTATCCACCAAAGAAGGTCTTTCTTGCATGAATCTGTCAGCAGGATAGGATGACTCAGTGGGAAATATTGGAAGGATCATTGGGAAGACAGGAGCCACTGGAGGATTCCCATGTGCAACCTGGCTAATGGTACTAATAGAATGGTGGAAGCCACAGTCCCGAGGAGCTAAAGAACCCACTTTTCTTTGACCTTCCACAATGAGAGAAGATGTTGAATTTGAGAGATTAAGTTTTGTGCTCTGTCGGTAGGGAGACGAGCTGTCATGTTCACTGTATCTACCTCTGCGCCTATAAAAATCACAGACTGAGAGGGCAATAATGCAGATTTTTCCCAATTTATGGAGATCCCTAACTGAGCACAAAGCTGAATAGTGGCATCTCTGTTTTGGAGGAGTAGATGCCTGGTCAGGAGCCAGTCATCCAAATACGGAAACACCTGGACTCCTTGATGTCTCAGGTGAGCTGTCACTACTGCCATGCATTTGGTGAACACCCTGGGGGCTAGGGTGAGACCAAAGGGCAGAGCACAAAACTGATAATGACTGGCTCCCAGCCAGAAGCGTAGATGGCTCATGGATGCCTTGTCCATTTTTATATGGTAGTAGGCGTCTTGGAGGTCTAAAGAGCACATCCAATAGTCTTTCCCTAACAATGGGAGTATCGGCTGCAGAGTTACCATCCAAAACTTGTCTTTCTTCACAGATTCATTTAATCTGCTGAGGTCCAATATTGGCCTCCAATCCCCGGTTTGTTTTGGTGCTAAAAAGAACCTGGAGTAAGTTCCGGATCCTATCTCGTAAGCTGGGATGGACTGGATGACTCTTTTTAAAAGCAACTTGTTGATCTCAACAGTTGCCTGATCCCTGTGACTGGGTGGTACATCTGGGATCTTCTTGGGATCAAACGGTGGAAGGGAAAAGGGTGTGATATAGCCTCTGGTAACAATTCTTTGTACCCACTTGTCTTGAGTGATATTTAGCTAGGCTTCTGGATACAAAGAAATGCGACCCCCGACCAGCCCCAGAGAAATGCAGTCAGGCCTTGCATTAAGAGCGCTAATAAGGCCGTCCCAGAAAGGAATCATGGCCTTGCTAATATTGCGGACCACCCCTGCCTCTAGGGCGATGTCTGCCATTTTCTCCTCCTCCTCTGCCTCTAACGGAGGATTCACCCTGTGTGTCTGAAAAGACCCTCTGGGACTTTTTGAACCACATTTTACTGCCCCTCTGACCCTTGGGGTATGGTTGAAAGGGAACAGTAAAACGTACTCCCATGGCAGAAAGCGTCTTTCCTACTTGCTCACACCGAGTGAGTGTGTCCTTCACCTTGGAACCAAACAATGAGGAACCATCAAATGGGGAATTGGTGAAAGTAGACTTGAACGGTTCCGCAAAATTACATAAACGCATCAGGAGTGACGTCTCAGGGCAACTCCTGAACCTGCTGCTCTACTCGCTCCATCAGCTGCATATGAGATAAGCCGCATGGAGGAGTTAACTATAGAATTTAAGGTGGATAACTGAGCAGAGATCTTGTCAGGGGCTCCCACAGTACACGCACCTTGTATAGAGTTTCCTAACTCCTTGAGGAGATCCTTCTGTAATCTCGTGAAGTGAGTGAGATAGTTCATCGATCGAAGGGTAAATGCCACAGAACTAAAGATATGCTTCCCAAATCTGTCCATCTGTCAAGAATCCTTATTTGGTGGATGAACAGAGGAAGAAGTCTCCACCAGCTCCTTCTTTGTGGCCGCCACCACCACCATGGCAACTACGGGAATGCCCTTAGACAAAAACTCTTTACCAGGAGGGGCAGACAAAAACTTATTGGGTCTCCTGGGAACTGGCTCCATGGCATCAGGAGTATCCCACACCTTTCAACTAACTAGATCCATCAGTTCATCAAAAGGTGGAGACACCCAAGAGGCAAAAGGTTGAGACCCGAAAGCCTTCAGGTACACTGACTCCTCATCAGAGGGGTTGACAGTGGACCAGTTGCACCTATGCTTAAGAATCTCCAAGATGTCAATGAAGGAGACATTATCAGAGGATGACTTGGGGGACCCTTCTGACTCCTCGAGGTCAGTGTCCGATGTCAAGGACTCATCCTGGGAGTCAATATGCTTCCTCTTACATAGCCCCTTTTGGGGAGGCTCCTCAAAAGGGCATTCCGGGGAGGCCTCGGAAGAGTGGGGGCCACCAGCTGATGGCTCCTGAGGCTGAGGGTCTCTGCTGTCTCTGGCAATAGTAGGGGCTGAGACCGAAGTGGGTGCCCTAGGGGGAAGAGTGCTGGTACCACTGGTAGGGGCTGGAGAATGAGACAGCATGCTCCTCATCATCCCAAACACCGACCTCTCTGGTTCTGAAGACCTCTCCTGCTCTGAAGAGACAAAGGTTGATGTCAGAGCCAGAGCCATCAGCTCTGAGATAGATGCAGGGTCCGAGCTCACCCTGGCCGTTGCACTGAGAGGAAGGCTTGGAACCAAAGAAGATAGATTCCAACCCTCCCTGTCAGTGCCAACAGGAGAGCTTTGGCCCCTGGACACGACGGATGGCACCGAATGTGTCGGAGCCAAACCTAGCTCCAAAGCAGTGACAAAGGGAGCTAGAGCTGAAAGTACCTCCGGTGGCACCAAGCACTCCAGCTCCAAAGGGCCATCATGGCTCGGAGGAGGAATAGCAGACAAGGGCAAAGCTGGATCGAGTGGCTCCAGAGCCGACTGGGTTGGAGCCAACAATAATTTTGGTAAGGCAGACAACTTCAGGAGTCTCAACACTACCCTCTCCACATCTTCTTCCGAAAGGCTCCTGGAAGATCTGGAAGACATAGTAGGGGATCTTGATCTAGGGGGAACTGGAGACTTCAGTAACACAGAAACTGGTAGGGAATTCACAGACCGGCTCCAAGAAACAGATTCAATTGCTGATTCAATCAGTTCCGAGATCATTGCTGATTCAATCAGTTCCGAGATCGGCTCTGAAACACTTGGAACCGACTCTGACACCACAATAGTGCTCTGCTTTGGCTCCGAAGGCAGTGGAGTCGAGGAGGCAGATTTTGACTGTTTAGAAGGCAGCTCCAAGACACCAGGCCTTTTTGAAGACTTAGATTTGCCAGACTTGGAGGAAGCCGAAGAATCGGATAGAACTTCCTCAAAAGATGGTTTTAGTAGACCCTTGAGTTTAAGCTTGTTCTTTCTCTCCTGTAACACCCTAGGACAGAAAGCATGGCAGAACAAGCACGATTCCTGCAGGTGGATGCACCCTAAACAATAGACACGGTTACTGTGGCCATCCATTAAAGACATCTTTTGGGAGCATTTCATGCACTTCTTAAAACCCAAAGGTTTGTGCTCCTTACTCTCTTTAGACATTTCACACACAAACACACAGGAAAGGAAGAAGAAGAAAAATGAGGGAAGAGGACTAGGTCCTCTAACTAAAAAGGGCCTAGCCCTACAGAAGAAAGTACCATGAGGACTAGGTCCTCTAACTTAAATGGGCCTAGCCCAGTGGAACAGAAACTAGGTCTTCTAATTTAAACAGACCAGAAAACGCACACACACAGAAAACTGTAAATAACTCTATGTGGTAACAATTTTTAGGTCCTGCAACTAGAACGGGCCTAGCCATACAGAAAGAAGTACCATGAGGACTAGGTCCTCTAACTTAAATGGGCCTAGCCCGGTGGGACAGAAAACTGGGTCTTCTAATTTAAACAGACCAGAAAATGCACACACACACACAAAACTGTATATAACTCTATGTGGTAACAATTTGAAGAAAATAACTAACGTACTAAGGGAGGAACTCCAACCCTTAGCAAATAACCAGCGGATCCCCGCCAAAAATACAATCTCAGATTAAGGAAACTTAGCTGCCAATAACGGTCTAGAAAAACAACAGAATAACAGGAGCCCCTGTTAACTATCAGCAGAAAACTGCCACAAACTAACAAACTACCTGATAAGGAAAAAAGCTCAACGGCACCTACAAGAACTCTAAACTGGCACACAGGATACCAAACTAATAACAAGTTTAAGCTAAGAATGCACCAAAAAGGGCAAACAACATTACTGCCTAAGATAATATCACCTTACAACACTGTAATAACTGTAATACAAACTTTAAATAGAAGAATTTTAACACTTAGCCAGAACCAAGAGAAGCACAACCAAACTCGTCGACGTGGCAAATCAGATCTGAGGGTTTGTACTGGTGCACTATGGGATACCTGCTTAGCCATGAGCCAACCAGAAGTCTTCAAGCTTGTAAATCGGCCGAATCGGAGCCGAGGATCAGCTCTGAACCCATATGTAAAAATTAAGGTGAGATTGGACTACACAACTTATCACATTTTAGTAGAACAGCATACATAGTGTGAACACTTATATATCCTTTTAGTAACAGGATGCTCAAACACATTATCAGGCTTAATATACCTGCATGCCTTACATCATTTACATGGATATGATCTGCCACTATATAATTTACCTAGTTTATTCTTATCACCAGGTCCTGGTCTATAACATAACAGACTCTTTAAGTTACGATTTCTCTTGTACCTGAAGCTTAGCACATCACCTACTATATTTTTCATCCTGTCATCAGGCAGTAATTGAGACTTGTCTAAGTTTATGGTTATTCCTGGAGGAGAACAAGTCTGGAGAACCTGATCTCTTGTCCATATCAACTGATGCCTGATCAGGGTAGTAATGAGCCACTCGTGTAAATATGGAAACACCCGGCATCCTTACAGTTTGAAGTGAGCTGCTACTACTGCCATACATTTTGTGAACATCCCGGGGGCTGTAGTGAGACCAAAGGACAGAACTCTGAACTGGTAATGACTGGCTCCTAGCTGTAAGTGTAAGTACATTCTGAATTGGCTGTTCACCTTTATATGATAGCAGGCATCCTGAAGGTCTGTCAAGCACATCCAGTTGTCCTTGCTCAGAAGAAGAAGAATGGACTGAACCATGGCCATCCGAAACTTGGTGTGTCAAACTGACTTGTTCAAGTTGCTGAGATCCAAATATGGTCTCCAGTCCCCTGTTTTCTTTGGCACTAAAAAGAACCTTGAGTAAGTTCTGGATTCTATCTGGTCTAATGGGATATCTTGGGTGACTCTTTCTTCTAGCAGCTTTTGTATTAGAATTGCTGCTTCCTCCCTCTGACTGGGTGGAGCATCAGGGATTTTTCTTGAGATTGGAGGTGGAAGGGAAAAGGGTATTATATAGCTTCTGGAAATAATCCACCCAAGTATCTTTTGTTATATCTAGCCAGGCTTTCTGGTGCAGGGATAATCAACCCCTGGATGCCTCCAGAGGTGGGCAATTAGGCCTGCTTTCCAGAGCACTGGTAGGGTGTGTCCAATAAAGAATCTCTGGACTCCTAGTTTTGTGGGCCTTCTCTGCCACAGGGGTGGTATTGACCATTCCCCCCTCTGCCCTTGGGGGAAGTTCCTCCATGTGTGTCCTGAAAAGGATCCTGAGATTTCCTGAAGCACATCTTTTGACCACCTTGTTGATTTCTTGAAAACACTCTCTGAGGAGTCAAAAATGTATGCCCACTGCAAACAGGGTCTTTCCATCCTTCTCACACCTTGGTAATTTGTCCTTTACTTTGGGGCCAAACAAAGATGTGCCATCAAAAAGAGCATTGATAAACAAAGACTTGAAGGGATAAACAAAATCACATAAGTGCATCCAGTCATGTCTCCTGATAGAAATGCCTGAACCTGCTGCTCTTGAGGTGACTTCAGCTGCATGTGAAATGACCCTCATGGATAAATCTGAAATAGATTGCAAGGTAGCCACCTGAGAAGTCATGGATGATTGGACCTCTGCAGAAATGGATCCTGAGAAGGTATTTGACAGCTCCTTAATCAAATCCCTCTGTAACCTTGTAAAATGAGCCAAATAATTCAGCGACCTTAAGGGGAAGGTCGATGAAGCATAGACATGCTTCACAAACCTGTCCATCTCCCTAGACTACCTGTTAGGGGGATGAACTATGGGGCTCTCTTCGGCAAATTCCTTTTTGGTGGCCTCCACCATGATCATGGTATCAATGGGCACCCCTTTACCCCAAAACTCCTTATCTGAAGGTGGTGCCATAATCTTGTCCTGTCTCCTGGGTATGGGTTCAGCTGTGTCAGGTTCCTTCCATGCCCACCGAGAGACCAACTCAATAAGCTCATCGGCAGGTGGAGTAACCCAGTAAGTAGACGGCCCAGTACCAAAAGCCTCCAGGAATATCAACTCTTTGGATGAAGGATTGCTGGGTGTCCAACCTCCTCTCTGTTTTAAGATCTCAAGGATGTCCTCCAACTGAAACATCTTCAAGAGGTAACCATGGGACCCTTCATCAAAGTCCATATCCTCCGTGACTGACTCTTGAGGAGAATCCAAGCGTTTCCTCTTACACTTCTTCCTAAGGACCTTCTCAGTGGGATGCTCCAGGGAGATAGTCGAAGAAAGTGTAACACCCTGCTGGGAGGCCTGGGTTCTCGGACTGGCTGTCCCTGTGATAAAGAGTGAGGAGGCTCCAAGCATAGAGACATCAAAGTAGATGGTTGAGGATCCAAGGGGGTTGGATCTATCCATTTTGCTGGAGCAGCAAACACCCTCTTCACAATCTCAAAGGCAGACCACTCTGGAAAAAGAGAAGACCTCAGCTCCGAAAAGATAATCTTTTGGACTGCTGTTCTCCTCAGCTCTGAAAGCAATCAACCCAAAGTGGAAAGCAGAGCTGAGCTATTCAAAGCTGAGGCTCCGAGGTACAGAGATGGCTCTGATAACTTTGGAGTCAACTCCAACACCTCTGATCCAACAGGTAAGCTTTGGCTCCAAGAGCCCTCCAGATCTGACAGAACTGCAGCAGTCAGAATAAGCTTCAGACCTGAAGATATTGCTATCTTCGGATCCGAGCCAGACGGAGACAGAATTCTTGGATCCAGGGATTCTCAAACAGTTGAAGGAATCAGAGGAGGAACTTGAAGTGGGGTTGTGGTTAAAGACTGGACCTCCTATCCTGAAGGGTTAGGAGCCAATAAGACATCTGTCTGACTCTGTGCCGAGAGGATCTCCTGCACCACTCTTTCCACAACTTCCTCCATCAAACTTCTGCAAGAATGAGTCAAAATGATAGAGGAAGACTTGGATCAGTGATGCCCTAAAAAAGGTGAAGGCACCCTTGAAGGTACCAGATCAATGACGGCAAATATCTTGTCCTGGTAAGAGACACAGGGCTTGATGCAATCGAATCTGATATCTTTTTTTGTTGGATCGGAGGTAGTTGGGTCAATCACATTTTTCTTTTCAGATCCGAGGGTGAGGAACTTTTGGATTTTACCAGATCCAGCTTATGTCTTTTCCTGAATGGCTCCAAAATGAGGGTGGGTGGCTTTGGAGAAGAAGGCTTCAGCTCTTTACGTTTGGGGAATTGAGCTCCAGATATTGCCTCTCCAAAACAGAGGGTAGCAAACCCTTCAATATAACTTTATTTTTTTCTCTCAGCTAAGGCCCTGGGACTGAAGCCATGACAGATTGAACAATCCTCCTGTAAATGTAATGGCTCAAGGCAGTAAACACATATAGTGTGGGCATCGGACATTGGAAGCTTGTGCCCACACTTAACACATTTCTTAAATCCAGCGGGGCTTTTTTCTGACATTATACTAGCCACTATAAAACAAGCAAAGTTAAGTAAGAACAGGGTTTTTTTTATAAAAAGAAAGAAGGTAGAAAGAAAAAAAACTACCAGTGATGGTAATAAAAGTCTACACTAAAATGTAGAAAGGGAAGGGAAATTTATTGGCGATAGTAAATGTAAAAGTACAACACTGTATGATAGATAAAGATACGGAAAAATACCAACTATGGTAACAGAGGCATTACTTTTTCATAAAAGGGTGAGGGAAATATTAGAAAGTATTACAAAATATTTGGAAATATTAGAAGAAAATAATAATAATCACTTATCTATTAAAGCATGAGAGAGAGGTCAACCACATCTTTCGCAGAAAGTGGCAAAGAAGATATGAGCAACTTAGGGTTGGTGCGTTATGGGTAAGGGAGAAGCTCAAAAGTTTTTGGTTCCCACAAGCTTTAGTAATGGCCGAGTCAGATTCAAGGATTGGATCTGAACCCATCAGTTGAGGACAGAATGAAAACTGAAAACATTAGATCAGATCATTCATCCAAAATGAATGCTTCTAACATAGCATAGAGCAATGAACAGACAGATCCCAGCAGACAAAACACGCCAAACCCATTCTGCCAAAAGGATAATAACAAACATTAATGTCATCTAAACAAGCTAAATCCATTTCCAAAGTGAAATGCAACAAACACAAACAGTAATTAGTCTGAAAAAGAAACAGCAGTTAGCTAGGAACAGCACCAACACCACACCTCACTCCAGGCAATAGACTGAAGAAGCACTGAAATACCATATCAGAATCCAGTTAGCAGCAATCTAAAATAGCATGCTGGCAAGCAGGAAAGAAAGAATTGAAAAATGTAAAGGACATTTGTCTGCTGGCAGCCATCTGCCATCAAATCTGGGGCTAGGGTGGAGCTAACAGGGTAGCTGTCAGTGCAAACTCTTAGGGGGGCATGATCTGTACTCTAGATGAAGAGCTGAGAAGCGCCCACAAGTAGTGTCACTTGGGCAGCTAGGCAGAAGTGCAACATTGGAGTAATTTTACAAAACCATGCTATGAAACCAAGGCAGCTTAAATGATTTGCTTTGAGTATGTGTAGACCTTTCTACAGACAAGAATACCTTTTTTCTGGTCCTTAATTTTGATTAAGGAGGGTGTTAATAGTGAGACTACCAGGGTGCCACATGAGCTAGTCACGGCTCTGTTCTAGCTTGTAAATTTCTTCAGCAGTTACAGGCAAAAATTATACAATCAGAGGTTAACTATATCCCTGAGAAGCAGCCTCTCTGTCGCTCTCTCTCTATCTCTTTTTCTCTCACTCGCTCTCTTTTTTAATACTCAAGCAGCAGGTTTTGATAATTCACTGCTACTAATCTTTTTTAGAGTACATCAGTACCAAAAGAGGGCCAGATTAAGCAACA
Organism: Protopterus annectens; assembly: GCF_019279795.1. Lineage (NCBI taxonomy): Eukaryota > Metazoa > Chordata > Ceratodontiformes > Protopteridae > Protopterus > Protopterus annectens. The sequence continues at coordinate 1,201,461,325 of NC_056743.1, read as the reverse complement.
AGGTCCTGCTATGAGTCAATACTGGTAGATACTCCATTAGCTCTGAATCGGAAAATGTTTCCCCCTTTCTGCATCTAGTCCATGTCCTCTAGCTCAAAGTGTCAAATCTGCACCCTGAAACTGCAAGGCTCAAAAAAATCAATGCCAGATGCAGAAATGTCAGTCCCATTTAAGGTAAACAACTTCTATGACAGGAGGTAATAACTTCTGAGAGTGGTGTGTGTGTGTGTGTGTGTGTGTGTGTGTGTGTGTGTGTGTGTGTGTGTGTGTGTGTGTGTGTGTGTGTGTGTGTGTGTGTGTGTGTCCGTGTACGTGTGTGTGTGTGTGTGTGTGTGTGTGTGTGTGTGTGTGTGTGTGTGTGTGTGTGTGTGTGTGTGTGTGTGTGTGTGTGTGTGTGAGGGGGGTGTTTGTGTCTGTGAATGTAAGTTTCAGCATTTTTTGTTACTTCTCTATTGAAAAATAATTACACATATTTAAGTTCTATACAGATTTCCATAATAAGAAATAACTGAGAGGTACAAGCAATCCAATTTATGTCATGCTTTTTCAGTCTGTTGTTTCATCAGACAGCACTGGTCCACGTCTGACCTCTGCAGTACTCCTATACAAACCATCTATTTGTTAAACTGTTCTCCTTGACCATAATTGTTAAGTCACCAACTCAGTTAAGTCACTGTCCATCTGATAAGTCTGTCTCCTACTCACATGTCCTTCATATTTCCTACTAACCTTCTGTAGGCACAGCATTATTTAACGGCCTTTGAATTTTAAAAGCACCACATCTGATGGATTTTCTGTACCTATCTTATTGATGGCCTAGTTTAAGAAGTGAGTCATTTGGCCTGCAAGTTGTTTTCTGAGTGCAGCCCTGCTGGTTCCCTGCCCAGTCATGCCATTACAATTCATTAACTCCAAAAATTCCCCATAGGAACTCTTAGGAACAACTACATTTCCCTGTCACTTTTATGATAATGATCTATCAAAAGAAAGCAGTTAGATGGCTACCATGGGCTACAGTCAAATACCTATTCAAAAAGGACTTCTACCAGAGGTCAATTCCTCATTGGTCAGATCCGACCACAAGCTAATCACCAAAGACATACACATTCTGCCCCCCCCCCCCCCAATTAGGGAAACCACCATAAAAAATTTCTCCAAAGCCAACTTCATGCTTCTTAAGACAGAAGTGGAAACTTCACAACACCCATGCAGACGGACAATAGAGGTACGACTGCTGAATCCTACACAAATGCACTTTATAAGCACTTACACGAGTGCATGGATTGTGCTATTCCTAACAGAAGCAAGATGCTATCCTCCAAAAAAAGGAAGACAATATGGTAGTTCCCTGCCATAAACAAACTCTACAACAGAAGAAAGAAACTGTTGCAAAAAGAGTAAAATCCCATGATTGGAGGAACACAGGTCAGCCTCAGTAAGAAGCTGAGATCCCTCATAAAATCCTCCAAAGCTAGTTACGAAAACAAAATCGCCACTGATTCTAAAGACAACCATAAAGCATTCTATAGCTATGTCAAGAATCTCAATGGCAACACTCAGATCTGCTCTGAGTTACAGCACAATGGCACTAACTATACAGAACCAACTGATATTACCAACATCCTGGCAGATAAGTTCAGTGCTAACTTTACCTCCCTCTCACCCCCTAAAGGGCCCATCTCTATACCGGAAGAATGTAAAGTTCCTGTAATCACGGCTGCACAGGTAAAAAACACATTCTCCAAAGCAAAGAGCACAGCATCCATGAGACCTGACAACATCCCAGGCTGCGTTCTACACAAACTGCAGAGTGAACTGGCACCCTACCTAAGCACCATATTCAATCATAGCCTCACCTCAGGCTTTGTGCCCACTGAATGGCGCACAGTACTGGTTATCTCACTCCACAAAGGGGGAGCCACCACAGACCCTGGAAACTACCGGCCCATTAGCCTAATGAGCCTGGTCTGCAAGGCCATGGAATGTATCATCATGGATAGTATACACAAAGACATTGGTAATCTCCAAACTCTGGACCCCACCCAGTTCAGGTTTGTAAAAGGCAGATCATCTCTCCTAAACCTGATAGACTTCTTTGAAGCAGTCACCAAAGCCGTAGACAAGGGTAAGGTGGTTCACACAGCTTATCTAGATATCACCAAGGCTTTTGATACCATCCCCCACTCTGGAATTATAGATGGCATGATTTAGTGGTAAATCACTTTGTCTGTGGTGTGAAAGGTTCTGGGTTTGAGCCTTGCAGGAGCTGTTTATTTTACATGGGAGTGTGGCCTAATGGTTAAGGTGCTTACCTTACAAACACAAAGTGCAGGGTTTGAGTCTCACAAGGGATAATTGGCTAAGCTTAATAATGGCTCGCAAGGGCAGTTAGCTTAGTACTAACCTATAAACTCACTAAACTAGGTATAAATCCCTATGTCACAAGATGGGTTGCCAACTGGCTCACTGACAACGCCCACACTGTGAAAGTAGCAGACTCCAAATACGACTTCAGACCAGTGACAGTGGAGTACCACAGGGTTCAGTCCTGGGTCCTCTCCTGTTTGGTATCTATTTTTCTGAGGTACAGGCTAACAGAGTAGGTCTTTGGCTAATGAAGTTCACAGATGACTGCAAATTAGGAGCCATAACTGAAACTCCTAACCATGTGGACATCCTACAAAAGGGCCTCATGGAGACAGATGCCTGGTGTCAAAGCCAAGGCCTCGAGCTCAATGCCAAAAAGTGCATTGTCATCCCCTTTGATAAAAACTCTGCAACCATGAGCAACCACATTGGTGGTAGTCTACTTAACACCAAAAGTGTGATAAGAGACCTTGGGACACAGGTGGACAGTAGTCTTTCCTTTGATAATCACATTGCCACAGTAGTCAGGAAATCCTTCTACATGGCACACCTCATCAAAAAAGGTTTCTCATCCAGGAAAAAAGAGGTCATTGTTCCCCTCTACACATCACTCATTAGACCCTTTATAGAGTACAACGCCCCTTTTGGTATGTACCTCACAAGACATCTACAACAACTGGAAAGGCCACAGAAATACCTCACAAAGAGGATTACTGGCCTCAAGCAGATGCCCTATGCAGATTGTCTCAAAAAACTCCAGCTTTATTCTGTCGCATATGGCCTACTCAGAGGCAATCTCTGCCTAAAATACAAAGCTATGTCAAACCCAGAGCTGTTGGACATGCTTCACTTAAAGAAATCCCAATCCCTCCGAGCTACACACTCTAGGGACCTAAACCTTGCCACTACAATAAACAGAACATGCTGGAGGGATAGATTCCTGTCCTAGAGACTTCCCATACTCTGGAACAAACTACCTATCTATATCAAACAAAGTTCCTCATTAGCAATCTTCAAGAAAAATCATGATGATTGGATGGGATATAGGAAATTCACCTTGGGGATCACCTGTGTGGCTCTTCTTGACAGGAGCACAGGAAAATAATTTTCTTGGGTGGTGAAAGCCAGGATACCTTTTTGGCTAGGCTTATATAGGCCCTAGGGCCAATAGCCTAGTACCTACCTATGAATCTATGAACCTGATGATATTTGCTGTGATGTTGAAAGGCATTTTTTACAACTGATTATAAGTTATTAACAGAAAGTAGCTAGGACCATGAAGAAACATAAAAAGTACAGTTGTATAAGTGGGTCTATATTATAACATTGAAGTCTTACAAATTTGAATGTTATAATATCGAACCCAGTAGAGCAAAACACCAGAAAACCGAACAAGTAGAATAGCGAATTTTTTCCCAAGGAAAAAATTTGCTGTTCCGACAAACATACACACAACACAAGCACACCAAAATAAATAATCCACACACACACACTTCACAAAACCCTACACTAAACCATACATACACCACTAGCTATCCCCTTACCTTAACCCAACCCTAACCCTAAGGTCCGTCATTATCGCACATTCACCTTACCCGCTCCCTAACCCTAACTCACCTACCTCACCCTAACCCTCATGTCCTCACAATCGCACACTTACCTGACCCACGCCCTAACCCTAACTCACCTAACCCGTGCCCAATCGCACACTCATCTTCATTCGCACACTTACCTTAACCCGGTCCGTAACCGCCACTCCACAGTTGAGGAAATAGCAAAGCTGCAGAAATGACCCACCGAATACTTTCCCTAGGAAAGTATTCAGTGTTCTGCAGCTTTGCTATTTCCAGCATTCGCTCTACTGGATTCGATATTATAACATTCAAAGTTGTAAGACTTCGATGTTATAATATAGACCCGTATAAGTACACTTACCATAACAGTAGATGTTCAAATGATAACTACTGCAGTATCTTAAGCTATATTATATCCGGTTAAAGATACAACACCTGTCTAGCTTCCAAAGCTTTCAGGGCACCTTCCATGTGCCCAAAGCATAAGTTAGCTTAAGCTGAGCTGACTGAAAGTAAGGTTTGGATGTCAAGTTCTTCACAGCTTTCATGCCAACAGAAAGAGTGAGGTTAAAGTCCTGATAGAACGATGTTAGGAAAAATAACAATAAAAGTGTATACCCTTAAATTAAAAAAAATAAATAAAAAAAATAAGGGGGGGTGGAAGGAAGAGGTGGCTACTGTAACAGTGATTATTCAAACATCTACTCTTAATGTAGGTTTACTAACACAATTTTACTATGTTATTCATATGCATCACTGCTGCAGTAGCCCTAGCTCTATTGGTAGATTACTGTAGCTTAACATGACTGGGAGAAGGAATGACGAAGATCCAGGCGCCCCTGGAGAATGGTCCTAGCAAAGCCTGTCCTAGATTAGAGAAGGAATCTAGTTTACAGTGCTTTGTAAAAGTATTCACAATAGGATTAAGCTGCTGCTTCTAGAATACCTCATCCTAAAAGCCACAGATGAAGCCAAGGCCCTGGAAGTGTCAGCATTAACCTACGGAGAGAGAGAGAGAGAGAGAGACACACACACACACACACACACACACACACACACACACACACACACACACACACACACACACACACACACACACACACACACACACACACACACAATCATAAAATATCAGGATATGTTGGAAAAGTGAGAACGATGTGGAAAAAAGATACCCAGACAGTTCCAACAGTAGTAGAAACATTGGGTCTATTAGACACTCAAAAACTTGGAGAAATTAAACCGAGAAAAAACTAATTCATTCTTGAAGTAGTTTCAGAGAAAGAGAATCCTTCAAATGTATCTTCAGAATATTAATCAGAATTCCAAAGAGACAACATAATCTGTGATTTCAGAATCATTTTGAGCTAAACTCTTGAATCTCTTCAGAAAATGAAGAATCATTTTTTTTTCTTTTATGAAAAACTGCCATACAGGAAGTGCCACAAGCCTGTATTAACCCTGAGCTAAGTCCAATAAACTGCTCTTGTCCTTGACAACCAATATTGAAGAAGACATATGTTTAAGTTTTTGTTTGACAGGAATTAATTGAGAAACAGGCCCACGTTTGCTATCAAAATCCTCCCTAGGGATAGACACAGCTTTCTGGCTAGGCAGATTGGCATTGTCTGCCCCTTCTCCCAGGACTGGGAAGTGTGGCTTTCCCTTGTCCACCAAGGGCACTCAAACAGCCAGAGAGGATGTGCCTAACCCCACTCCACGATGGCTTTAGGGATTACACCAGCGGGACCCAATGATTAGTCTGAGGAATCAGTTTTGGACAAAACAGAGACACTCACCTGTGGATGAGGCACTTTAGCGGCCTGCTGTAGTGGAAAAGCCTGTTTGACAATTTTCTTCTTTTTGTGATTGGAAGAAGGAAAAACTGAAGAATCTGCAGGCTGTTGCTTGAGTAAGCTGAAAATGTTGCCTGATTCCCAGGGAAGCCTGGCAGCAATAATGGATAATAAACAGTTAAGTTGCAAAAAGTAACTTTTTCCCAACTAAAGCACAGTAAAAAGCACTTTAAACACTCACCACAGCCCCCAAAAGTAAAATACAAACTTTACCACAGGAAAAATAGTTTAAAGTTTGTTTTAACAACTTTTTACCACAAAGGTAAAAAAACAATGCTCCTGTTTAAAAGTGTGCAAAAGTCACATGACAGTGAGCACGTTTTCTTAGCCTAAATGAGAAAGACTAAGTTTTCTGTTATAAAAAGTAAAATGAAAGTTTTTTTTTCCCAGTGGGAATTTATCTGCCTAGCAATGGAACAGCTTTAACTGACCATTCATCTTTGAAAGCCTGCAGACAAATGTTCTGTTCAGCTGTAGGAAAGCTTTGAATGGCTTGGTGCCTAAACCTGACTTTTAGTCAGCTCAGGAAAAGCTAACAGTTTGGGCATGTGGCAGGTGCCCTGAAAACTTTAGAAGCTGGTCAGTTGCTACATCTTTGTCAGTATATAACCCATATAGCTCTGTCTACTTCAGCAATGATCTCTATGAACATCTTTACATTACAAAATGCTGTGGCGTGATGACAACAGGTGAAGGTGAAATATTCCATTAAAAGATAAACAAAAGAGGAACACAGGTCTGAAACAATGCTGTACACTTTCTAAACTTTTGTTTGATGTACCACATGGAAAATATCTGCTAGCATTTAATTATGCAATTGACATAAAGTTATAAGAATATTAACAAATAATACAGATGAAACTGAAATGCAGTCTTTAAGCAACTGTGCCCATAGCAGTAAACTGACAGTATCCCTACAGATGACTGAGGACCAATTGAGTTCGAGAGATATATTGAAGTTATAAAATTATGTAGGAAGGAAGAGATTAATATTGTATAGGTTTGTAAACAGTTCAAGAGATATAGTGAAGTCATAAAATTATGTAGGAGGGATGGAAGACATTAGTATTATATAGGAGGGCTTTGTTAATAGCATAAGACAGAGAGCATGATATAGGATTGTTTAAATTTAGGCTGCAGTTCCAAATCAGTGTAACTAGAAGGTTTATAACTTGGGTATACAGAGGGTGCATGGGGGGGGGGGGTTAGAGTGGTGGATGGTGGCAGTTAGAAAAAGAGCAAGATGAGGAGTGTTGTGGGGGTGAAGCGGGATGTATTAATTCAAGTGCAGGAGGAAAAATTGTTAGGGTTGTAATGATTCCAATAGAGGTGCAAAACTTTTATGATAAGCCGTAAGAAGTTTGTGCTTTCACTAGATGTCTCAACCTGATGATGAACATGAGCATATCCAGGATTGTTTAAGGTATTCTTTGTGCTGGATTTTATAGCTTGGGGTTTGTTAATCATTTTTACTAGTGTGGGGATGGTGTTCCAGAACTTGGAAATGGAACAGGAGTCCCTTGATGAATTATTTGCTTTGGTAGTGCTTAGTAGATATTTATCACCAGAATGAAGGTCCCTTGTGGGGTGTTGGGCAATAATGCTTTTTAATGCAGGACACTGTTCAAGAAACTATATCAGTTTATATGATTATCTAGCTGAGAGTATGTTATGTAGTCGTTTATCTGTAGCCAGTTTAGTTGCTTTAAGGCTTGGCAGTGGTGAGCTCAGTGTGCAGTGCCGGTAGCAAATTTAGCTACTTTGTTGTAACAGGAGGCTAGTTTGGATTTTAGTGTAGAGCTTAGGTTTGTAAGGATAGGTGAAGCATATAAGAGGGTTGAAAGGAAATAAGATGAGGCTAGGGTTTTTCTTGCTGGGTCTGTAAGGTACTGTTTTGCCCTGGAAAGGAAGCTAAGATTCTGCTTGGTCTTTTTAATTGAAGAATATGTTGATCATATTTAAGACTGTCATCTATTACAATGCCCAGTAATTCAGTCTGTGGTGCTACCTCAATGTCAATATTATTTGCTGATGTAACCAAGAAAGATTGTTTTTGATGGAGATAATGTTTTGTAGTGAAGAGTATCAGTTTTGTTTTATTGGGATTAAGAATAGGTTTGAATTTTCCAGTCAGGTTTCAATTGAGGAGAAAGAAATTTGAGTGATTGATTGTAGTCTGGATATTGTGGGGGCTATACGTAAGTCAATTCTTCTGCATATTGTACTATACTTGCTTGGTGTATGGCAGTGTGAAGCTTGTTTATAAAAATATTAAAATTAAGGGATCCTAGTGTAGAACACTGAGGGACACCTATGGTAAGTGGAAGAGTGGAAACAAGATGCTGTTGCTATTTGACTGCTTGTTGCTTTCTAGATAGATAACTAAGGAACGTTTGAGGAAGGATAGAGAGAGACCTATAGAAGAGAGTTCAGCAAGTGAATGTTGGTGTGATACAGTTTCGAAGGCTTTGTATAAGTCTAGGAACACAGTTGGCACTGGGTTACCATTGTTCTTATGCTCGTTTATAGTGTTGGTGAAGTGAAGGAGAGTTGTGGTTGTGCTGTGGTGGGGCCTGAATCCACACTGGAAGCTTGCAAATAATGCTGATTATTTAATTTAGGTGATGTAGAAATACAGATTAATGATTATTTTTTTCTTCGTTACTGTACGATTGCTGTTTGTGGCAGACCATTATGAGCTCCAGTGGAGAACATGTCCCTTCTCTACTGCTGAGCAACCATGGAATTAGTATTTTAAAGTTGTGGGGAGTGTGCAAAAAGCTTGGTTTGATGTCTGAAAGTGAGTTGTAGAGAAACTGTATTCTCAATCAGTTGTAATTCAGTAATGCATTTAATGACTGTTATGTATTGATCATATATAATTGAAGTATACATAACTGAAACATAAACTTGAGTTATAAGAAATGATGTGATACATGCAAATGAGCAATAATTCTGGGACTATAATGAATGGACAGAACAAGAGTTAATGTAAGAAGACATATATCAGGAGACTGATTTAATAAGTAATTATCAGTTTACTAAATGCAGCCTGTTTGTAAATGTTTAATTTCCCATGCTCCTGCTTACACTTATTAAGGGTACCAAAACTTGTCAGAGATTTGGGATGCATGGCTAGGCTTAAAAAGGCCCTCATCATCATTAGCCTAGTAAACACATATGAACCAAGATAATGCAACCATGGAATAAGATTATGGCATTCTGAAAACAATGTATCACAATTTGGTAAGACCACAGTTACAATTTGGTGCTAAAATGTGGGTTCCAAAATTTAAGACAAACTATTGCTTGAATCAATACATTGAAAGTTTACAAGGATTGTCTTTGTTATCTTATCTTTATGTTATAAATAAAAACAGCTTAATATAAAATTGTGATGAGATAAAAATTGTAGATCAACCACCACGAAAAGTAAAAACGAACTTTATTCACAAAATGAGCGCTTTCGCGTGCTGCCAACTGCACGCTTCTTCAGATGAGTATAAAACATTAGTGAATACACTCACTATATATACACCATCCTAGCAATTACTTAACAAACTAATTAATATAATGATTCAATTACATTACTCAAATAGGTCAATTAACCAATGCAGCATAAATACACTTAAAGCTATAATGCGTAATGCGATGTAAACATCTTACTTTGCTATATATTATAGTTCATTATTAAAACTATTAACTGTATTTAAGACATTTAGAACATTTGAAACTACTAGAGGCTTTAGAAAACTACCCATTTAATGAAAAATATGGAAAATATGTAAAATATACTAAATGAGGTAACTTATCATATTCAACTTAAAATTGTGCCCTATGAATTACAGCCTGACCAAGTGCACTGGGTATATAGCTGATCAGGAGATGGCATGAAATAAAGGGCTTCTGCAACAAGTTGGTTTTTGATGACTACACTTTACACTAAAAAGGGCTAAGTTGCTCTAAGAGAAGATGCAAACTGAAGCATGCTACCAAACATAATTAAGAAAGAAAAAAACACTGAAATAATTCTGGAATATGATGGAGACCATCATTGAGGACAAGAATTTAAGAGTCAGAAAGACAAGTTAGATGGCAAAAGCAGTATGACCTGTAAGTCTGTGTATAATATTTACATATGACTGGAAGTAAAGCAGATAGGTGTGTAATTACACAGCTTCTTCATTCCCAACCTATGCTGTAGAGCCACCTCTGCCAGCCACCAGTTCCTGTGAACTATTCCTGCCTCCAGGGTAGCACTGTATCTATTTGCAGTTCCTCATTTGATATCCACACCACCTTCTAAACCAAGTAGAAGGTAGCTATTTCATCACTTTTTTTCATTCAGTTTATTTGCCCTAATTATTTCTCCCATTAGCAGCTTCCCATGACTAACAGGCATACCTCTCAACCTTTTAGAACAAGAAATATGGACAAAGCAATACATAAAAGTGGGACAAAGGCACAAAGATAGGGACAATTTTTAAAAATTGTTCTTACAAACTTAAAATGTTGATAGAATAACAGGTTTTGTGTTAGCATGCGTTTTTTGAAGGGTATGAAGTCTGAAACTCAAATGAACTTCATTATTTTCTAACATCAGTCTTTAATAATTTGCCACTAATTTGCCAGAAAACTACAATTTTATGAAAAACAGATCAAAATTATGAGGCAGAAATCTGGGCATTCTGCAAAAATCTGTACAGTTGAGAGGTATGCTAATAGGTACACCACAGCATCTTTCACATGCAGAATATCTTCAAATTATGTCTCAGATTCACTTATTTATTTTTTTTCCATTTGCTGACCAAGATAGTCTGACACACACACACATACACACACACACACACACACACACACACACACACACACACACACACACACACACACATACACACACACATATATATATATATATATATATATATATATATATATATATATATATATATATACACATATATATATATATATATGGGTACATGTCAGTACATCGACAAGTTAGAAGATCGACATCCACTTCACCGATACATGAAATAATCGACACCGCAAATCACGGACATTTAACAGGTAAGAAGTTTAAATTTTGCTAATCATGCCTACCACACATGCATAACACTGCCACACTTACTAAAACATGGTAGGCATGATTAGCGAAATTTAAACTTCTTACCTGTTAAATGTCCGTGATTTGCGGTGTCGATTATTTCATGTGTCGGTGAAGTGGATGTCGATCTTCTAACTTGTCGATGTACTGACATGTGCCCATATATATATATATATATATATATATATATATATATATATGTGTATATATATATATGTATGTATATATATATATATATATATATATATATATATATATATATATATATATATATATATATATATATATATATATATATATATATATATATATATATATATATATATATATATATATGGGTCTACTTCACATAATCAAACATCCAAATGTTCGACATTCATATGGCTGAGAACATATGAGCGAACATTCGAATGTTCAACAATGTGAAATAAAATGAATAAACAAACAAAAAAAACCTAAACAGTAATAGCAGGGGGGCAAGCACCCCTGCCCCCACGCCCCCCACTATTTAAATATACCAACTCCAAGATCGCACTACATTGCAGTAAAGGAAATCTTCTCGTTCTGTGCTCTATGGCGATCCCCATTCAGACCATTCAAACTTTTAAAAGTTTGATCATACGGTCTCGGCCATATGAAAGTCGAGCTTTTAAAAGTTCAACCATTTGAAGGGGACCCATATATATATATATATATATATATATATATATATATATATATATATATATATATATATATATATATCTACACTTCATAATATCACATTTACAGAAGATTGAAAGTCAAAACATCAAGACTAAAATTACGAAAAGCCAAATTATCGAAAGGTCAGAAGATCATAGTCTAGAATATCGAACTGTAATTAAAAACTGATAGGGTAAGTGGTTAGATCTGTCCATAAACTAATCAATCTGGATATCCACATTCCACCCCCACCCCGGTCAAAGAAACCACCATGAAAAACTTTTCAAAAGCAAACTTCACGTTACTTAAGACTGAGGTGGAAAGTTTCAAAGCCCCCATGCTAAAGGAGAATGCTGCCCAAGCTGCAAAATCCTTTACTAATGCACTCTATGGGCACCTACAAGAATACATGCTATCCCAAGCAAAACCAAGACTCACTCCTCCAAGAAAAGGAAACCAGTCTGGTGGACCCCTGCCATAAACAAGCTATACAATAGAAGGAGGAAACTAGTACAGGAAAGAGTAAAATCCCAAGAAGGGAAGACATCCCTGATCAGTATCAACAAGAAACTATGATCCCTCATAAAATCATCCAAGACTAGCTTCGAAAGAAAAATTGCCTAGGATTCCAAGGATAAACACAAGCCATGCTTTAGCTATGTCAAGAATCTAAGTGGCAATTCTCAGATCTGCTCAGAGTTAGTGCAGAATGGCACAAAATACACTGAACCGATCAATATCGCCAACATCCTGGCAGACAGGATCAGTGCAAACTTCACCCCCCTCTCACCCCCAAAAGGGCCCATAACCATACCAGAAGAATGTAGTGCCCCTGAAATCACAGACACTCAGGTTAAAACAGCCCTCTCCAAAGCCAAAAACACAGCATCAATGCTGAACGGTGGAACGGTGTCCCAGCCTGCATCCTACACAAGCTCAAAAATGAACTAACCCCTCACCTAAACACACTGTTCAAACTCAGCCTCTCCACAGGCTACGTGCCCATACAGAGGCACACAGAAATGGTTATTCGCTTCACAAAGGTGGAGCAACAACTGACCCAGGGAACTATCACCCTATAAGCCTGACTAGCTTGTTTTGCAATGCTATGGAGCGCATCATCATGGATCTCATTAACAGCCACATTGGGAACCTCCAAACACTGGACCCTACCCAGTTTGGCTTTGTTAAGGGCAGATCATGCCTCCTAAACCTGGTGGACTTCTTTGAGACAGTTACCAAGGCTATAGACAAGGGAAAGGTGGTCCACACAGCCTACCTAGACCCAGCAAAGGCCTTCAACACCATTCCCCATTCTGGTATTATAGACAAGCTCACCAGCCTGAACATAAACCTCTACGTCACAAGATGGGTTGCCAACTGGCTCACAGACAGAACCCACATTGTAAGAGTTGCATGAGCTACGTCTGACTCTAAACCAATTACAAGTGGCATTCCCCAGGGCTCAGTCCTAGGACCCCTCCTGTTCGGCATATACTTATCATAGGTACAGGCAAGCACAGGAGGTCTATGGCTGACCAAGTTCACAGACGTCTGCAAACTATGGGCTATAATTGACTCTCCAGCTGACACAGACATCCTCCAAAAACGTCTCAGTGAGACAGATACCTGGTGTCAAAACTATGGCCTCAAGCTAAATGCCAAAAAGTGCATAGTCATCCCCTTTGGAAAAAACAAAGTACCCACAAACTACCACATAGGTGGTAGCCCCCTAAATACAGAAGACGTAATAAGGGATCTAGGGGCCCAAGTAGATAGTAATCTCTCCTCTGATAATCACATTGCCAAATTGGTTAGAAAATCCTTCTATGTGGCCCACCTAATCACAAAAGGGTTTGCATCCAGATCAAAAGAGGTCATTGTGCCCCTCTACACATCACTCATCAGACCAATCATAGAGTACAACTCCCCATTTGGGATGTACCTTACAAGACACCTGCAACAGCTGGAAAGACCACAGAAGTACCTCACCAAGAGGATCACTGGCACAAACAGATGCCCTGTGCAGCTCAACTGAAGAAACTCCAGCTGTACTCAGTTGCATACCAACAACTCAGAGGTGATCTATGCCTGACATACAAGGCCATGTCCAACCCAGAATTGATGGACATGCTCCACCTAAAGAAACCATATCCCCTCGAGCCACACACTCGAGGGATCTAAACCTCACTACAACAATAAATAGGACTTGCTGGAGGGATAGATTCCTGTCCCAGAGACTTCCCATGCTCTGGAACAAGATTCCAATCTACATTAGGCAGAGCTCCTCGCTAACACTCTTCAAGAGAAACCTTGACGAGTGGAAGGGAAACAGAAAGTTTACCCCGGGGATCACTTCAATGGGTCTGCTGGACAGAGGTACAGGGAACTAATCTAAGGGGGCAGCGAAAGCCAACACATTCCGGCTAGGCTTATAAATGCCTTCAGGCAGATAGCCTAATACCTACCTATGAACCTATGAACCTAATGGTGTGCTGTTACTTTAAGGTTTTGTAGTAAGCATGTTGAATGATGGAGCTGAAATTGCATGGTTTTGTTGTCTTTGGAGAGGTTTGGGTAATTGTAAGTGTAAAAAGAAAAATAAGTTGTTTGATTTCAGCTGTATTTGTTAATTTAGAACAGAGCTTTACAAAGTATTCTGGTGTTGTAAGTACAAACGTAGTGCTTAGTGTAGTGGTGTAGGTGTTATTGCATGTGTAGGTAATGGTTGTTAGTTAAAAACGTTATTGAGTATAGTAATAGGAGGGATGTTGTCGAAATGGGAAGATGCAGTCTGTAGTGTGCTACATGACATAGGGCTGAAACGTGAAGAGACAGTTATCAGTCGCTAGACTGTTTTCTTGTCTTCAAAGTAGTGCAATTACAGAATTGGTATATTTAATTTGCAGGGGGTGTGGGGGATGCAAGGGGGGAAGGAAGCCCCACTGCAAAAGTGAAGGAAGATAGATACTGTATGTTTCGGTTGCATTCCTGTTTACGATGTTTTATGAGTCGCTTTTTTCAACTTTCAATAATTTGGCTTTTTGTCATTTTAGTCTCGATGTGTTGACGTTCGGTCTTCTGGAAATGTGATATTATGAAGTACATCCATATATATAAAAGATTACAATTAATAAACATATATTTAATAAGTGTCTTATTCGTAACAAGTTACACAGACAGATATGAACACAGAGAAATACATACAGTATTTTGCAGAGTTGTATATAGAAGATTATTAAATATGTGCATATTTACAGATGCCATATAGCTTTAGATGATAATAGAAGATGCCTTATAAACTATAAGTAGTGAAAGATGAAGTTAACTTTGAGCAAGTGATTTTACAACACAATATAGCAGGATGGAAAATAGGGATTAATGGAAGTTGGGAAGTACGGCAACAAGTTAATATAGAGACATATTATTGCTGTGTGTAACGTGCATGAGACACATACTCATTCCTGCATGTTCAGTAAAAGGAATGCTGAGTTTAATCTCCAATATCCACCTCGCTTACCTCATCTTTTGTCTCCCATAGAGGAGAATCAGAAATGAAGGTCCACACCCCTTCCCTAAATGGGAAGGGCAACCATGGCTCTAATCCTTAATCTTGTTCATCTGCCTCTCCCTGGTCAACTACATAGTTTTCAAGGTACATTCAAGAGCCAGTATCACAGGCAGATACCTTAACTCTGTAGTGTACCAATATTTATTGCTGAAATGCTGACTGACGTCAAAGTAACAGGCTAAGGAACAACAACCAAAAACAAGAGCCATGACTTTAAGTCAGTTTATAACATCAAGTGCAGACTGGCTGGTCCTACTTACGGTAGCTTGAATACACAGCTGATTAGTGCTACTGAATTACTGGAAGGAGTGGGAGTTATAAAATGCCCATCAAGACATGGATTTTTGTTTCTTCCTCAGGTGGACAAAAGGTAGAAAAAGAACCTCCCCCTGTGGTGCAGTGTTACTACAGGGATAATTCTACTAAGGAAAGATAAGAACAGAGAATTCATGCATAGACAGAATAGTGATATAGCTATAAGTTGATATTAAGCAGGAAAAAGATGTAGTAAATGTTACAAGTATTTACAATTGAGTGTATCTGGCATTTGTGTAACCATCCACATTGCTTCATGTCAGTGTCAGAGAACAACTCCAGGAGCTATTGCTGCTGTACAATAGTGGTTAAATACTGTATATGAAAATCTCTTACACTCCTCTTAATAAATGGCTGTCAGCAGTTCAGATAGTATGTGTTAGATTGTTTGTTGGCTCCTACTGATGAAATGGATATGAAGGTGGAGTGCAGAATATATGTTGAGTAAAAATGAAGAAATTAATTTAACATTATTTTCTCTTTCCTTCACAGCTGCAAGTGTTCTTCTCCTCCTAACTGCCTTGTATGCCATTTATAAAGTGGAATCTTGCCCTAGTGTGTGTACCTGCTACTCTGATCCCATGACAGTCAGCTGCCAGTCCCAAAACTTCCAACAGATCCCCCCTGGTATTCCTGCGAACAGCCAGCGAGTCTTTCTCCAGAATAACCGCATACTGGAACTCCGCACTGGCAGCTTTGGCATTCACACCACTGTGCTCTGGCTCTATTACAACAACATCTCCTATATTGAGCCAGGTACATTCTGGAAGCTGAGGAACCTGGAGGAGCTGGATCTTGGAGATAACCGAAACCTGAGGAATTTGGATCCAGATACCTTCAGGGGGCTAGAAAAGATCCAAAGTCTTCATATCTATCGCTGTGGCCTAAGTAGTTTGCCTCCCACCATCTTTAGGAAGCTTTATACCCTTCAGTACCTCTACCTCCAGGAAAACAACCTTCAGTATCTTCAGGATGACCTTTTTGTGGACTTAGTCAATTTAACCCATCTCTTCCTTCATGGTAACAGTATCCGTGTCCTTTCCAAGAATGTATTCCGTGGGTTATTTAACCTGGATCGGCTTTTGTTACATGTGAATAAAATTCAGGTGGTCAACCGGTGGGCTTTCCAAGATCTCTCCAAAGTGACAATCCTTTATCTTTTCAACAACAGTCTTTCTGAGCTCAGTGGAGAAACCATGGATAGCCTGGCATCCCTACAGTTCCTTCGGCTTAATGCAAATCCCTGGATCTGTGACTGCAGAGCCCGCTCACTCTGGGAATGGTTCAAGCGTTTTCGTGTTTCCAGCTCAGATCTGATCTGTGTCCTTCCAGAAGAAAAGAAGGACCAAGACCTGAGGTACCTGACAGATAAAGATTTCAGTGCCTGTCCTTTAAGCAATCCAAGTCAAGATAGAACAATTGGTAGAAACAGGGCTTCAAGCAATGGAAGACTAGGGTTCAATGGCACACTAAACAACTTGTATGGGTCTGCTGAAGGCAAAGGTTCTAGTCCTAAACCAGATCCTTCCACTTTCTATAAGGGCCTGAAATCAAATAATGGTTTGAGCCCTAAATATAACATGCCAACAGGTGAGGATGACTGGCCGAACTATGAGAATGAGGGGGAGCTCACTTCCTCCTCTCCAAACAGAAAGAAAAAGTTACCAGGCAGATGTTTTGGTTCAGAATGTGAAACAGAAGACTCTTCCATCAGTCAGTGGTTCTGCCACTGGTTTGTATGGATACCTATATTGGCTACAGCACTGCTGTTTCATTAGGATCTTGAAAGTTGGTTTGCTGCCACATTGTGTAAGGAAGAGAACCGAAACCAAGTCCCACTTTACTAATCGAAAGAGAAAGTGTACCCAGAAGCCCTCAAGGCAGGACAGTTCACATACTAGCCTGAAATGAGATGGTGTGTTCCTTTAAGATGAAGCCATTGTCTTGCACAACCAACACAATGTAAATATTATCTGATGACAAATAATTTAGTTGATGGGACTTACACAAAATATATTTATATATTGAATTCTAACTGGATATATTAACTTTAATTATGGACAAGAATGTCTGAACCTCTGAACAAACTGCATTTATTTGTTGCTCCACACATGATCTTTTTCTTACACTCAACACTTCAGTAAACCCATCAGCTACTAGGAGGGGTATGACTTTGTGAAGAAACAAAGTAATCACAGATTCATAAGAGTGGTGGGGAGCAGTTTTCCGCTCTACAATGTATTATTGGCTCTCCTGGGCCATCATAAAGAATGTTTTCATTTTTTAATTATTTTTGTGCAGTTTACTTATTTTATGAAAGTGTAAGCGAATCACATTGCACTTTTTTAAGTGGAGATGTTCAGATAAAACTAGTACAAGATGCTAGGAGCTGGAGTCAACATGCGTCAGTGAATGCTAAAAGTTTTATGTAATGTTGAATAGTTACTGGTTCTAAAAGCTGTCATAATAAAGCACTGTTTGATTGGAGTAACCTGAGAAAGTAGTGCTTCACAGGAATGTAGTCATGTGTAAAACTTTACTGTTTAAGGGATACTGTATGCCAGTGGAAAACTGTAAGCCCAAATAAATTTATAATTGTTTGATTACATGCTCTCTGTACAACAATGACACTAAAACTGCAACTTGTGTGTTGTAGTCTGCAGAAAGGATTGAATGGTGGAGCTTACAGTCTTCTGGAAAAATACCAACATAAACCATTACAGATTAAGAAAACAGACCATATCTCCTCACTAAAACCAGTGATACTACTCAACATTTCTTGAGGGGAAGCTGAAGGAGATCCTTTTTTAAACAGCAATTTTGAATTACATTTCCTAAATCTCCCAAATGCTTTATTTTGCATATATCTGTACTACAAAACAGGTTCAAATGTAACTGCCTAAGCATCATCTTTTCTCATATATAATAAATATCAGTGTGGCACCCAAGTGCCCTCATTATTATTTGTTATTTAACAGACTTTTACGAATAAGAAGGGAAAAACACAAAGAGATACCATCATTTTTAGATTGTCACATAAGTTATATACAGTTAAAACTGTCTCACAGTATCAACAGATGGCAATCCTGTTCACCTGGTTCCATGGGACAGGTGACAGACTCCCAACTGTATCCCATATGACTGAGGTTCAAATAGCAGTACCGGCACTGGAGCAACCATGCAGGAGGGGAGGGGAGGACTGAAGGAGCATGGTGTTGTGCACTCCTGGGGACACACTGGATGGTGCTGACTTCCTGGTGAAGACCAGGAAGTCCATTGCTCATGTTCTGGTGTGGTGCAGGGATGCCTGGAGGGAGGACCCATTGTGGAAGTGAGGTGGACATCCTCATCTGTCATCCCACTGCATGCTCCTCCCCATGCATTTCTGGGTGTGTGTTAGGGATGGGCGGAAGCTAAAAGGAGAACACCTTGAACCAACTCTGATGGTTGTATGAATGATGACCCTTCCTGGTCAAACCTCAGCCTGATGATGGAAAATGAAAAGGCCAATTGTCCATGGAGGGTCTGACAACTGACAGATGGGGGAAAGAGTGAAAACAGAAACACATGGCTGTCTTGTAAGTATAATAAGCAGTCTGTGTGTGCAATAAATGTATAATGCTGCACTTTCTACATAAGGGCACTCATCTCTCAGTCTTGTTCCTTACTAAATATACAATATATGCCCTGTTTATCTTTTAAAAAGCATGCCATTGTGACGTATTACTAACATCTCTAACACCTGCTTCTGTGAGCCCAGATGTTAAGAGCTCAGTGGTATGCAAGAGGCCACATGACAATGCTCTAAAGGCAGGCAAAGATGGCTATCAGTTCAACACTCCTAGATTTTCACTGTAACTTAGGCTTAGAGAGAACATGATGAAGAGGCTGAGGAAGGAGTCACATGATTTTTCCTGCCCAGTAAAGGAAGCTATTATCTGGAACATACAGTTGTGAATGTAAACTGACCATAACAGTAGATATTTGAGTGATCACTACTACAACAGCTTAAACTATATGGATTACATCCTGTTAAGGATATAACAGATGATCAGCTTCCAAAGCTTTCAGGACCCCTTCCAAATGTTCAAACCAATAGTCAGCTTGAGCTAAACTGTCTAAGAGTCAGGTTTGGGTGCCAAGTCCTTCAGACCATCCATGCCAATAGAGAGAGGGAGGCTAAAGCACCAAGAGGACAATGGTAGCAATATACCAATAAAAGTCTACAAACTGGCATAAAAAGACATAGAAAAATAAGGCAGATGAAAGAAAGGAAAAAGTACTGCAGCAGCGATCATTCAATCATCTACTGTTACTGGAAGTTTACTTACACAACTGTACTATGTTCTTCATATGGATCACTGCAGTAGCCTGAGTTACGTGGGTAGATTAGCATAGCTTAACATGACTGGGAACAGGAAGAATGAAGGTCAAGGAAATGTTTAAAAAGCAGTGGCAGGGAGGTTCCAAAATGAATTGTCCTAGCAATTGAACTGTCTACAGCTAGAGAAGGAATCTAGTGTGTAGTGCTTGGTAAAAATGAGTACAGAAGACCAAGCTGCTGCTTATATAATACTTCTAGAGTCCAACCCTTTCCAAAAAGTCACAAGTCAAGCCAAGGCATATATCTCAACCGTCCAGATTTTGCAGAATATCCAGATTTTTGCCTTATATTTTTGATCTGTTCCTCATAAAATCTGTGGTCTTCCGGCAAATCATTGAGGATTGATATAATTAAATAATACTAAATAATGACATTCATTTGAGTTTCAGGCTTCATATCCTTCAGAAAGTATATAACAATTCAAAACTATTCTAGCAACTTTATAAGTTTATAGGATCAATATTTAAAATATGTCCCTATTTTTTGGGCCTTTGTCCCCCCATTATTTCTGTCTCTGTCCAGATTTCTTGCACACAGAGGTTGAAAGGTATGAGCCAAGTTCCTGGTAGAGTGAGCTAAGACCCTGCCTGGAATTGTTTTGCTGTGGTGGGTATAACAAACAGTAATAGCATGAGACAACCATTTTGAAAAAGTCAGCTTTGACACAAGTTGTCCTCTTTTCTTACATTCGCATGAAATGAACAACTGATCAGAAATTCTGAAAGATTTTCTTCTGTCAGGATAGTACCTGAGTTGTTTGAGGGCATCCAAGGTATACAGTAACCTTTCTCCCTCATTTTCATACTCTGGAAAGAAGATCAGTAAATAGTCTTGTTTAAGGTAAACCTGGACACCACTTGTTTCTTAAGGAAATCTCTTTCTTTGTGAACAGTTAGATAAGACTGACCCATCATGAGAGCTGGCAATTCAGATAATCTTCTTTCAGTAAGACTGTCTTCCATGTTAAGAACATCAAGCCACCCTGAAGAGTTGTTTCAAATAAAAGAATTATAGAACTAACCTCTGTTTTTTATGTTTATGTGTCTTTGTCTTTATTGCTCCAAAGACCCTGCATTTTTATCCCTATATACACTGCTCCCAAGCAAAGTCTGGAGCGTTTCATGCGACTAACTGTGCTGGAGCAGGAAAGAAGAATGGGAGACCTGGATTCTGAGAAATTTGGTGTCTACACCACTAAATCTCCCTTTTCACAACCACCTAAACTGGAATCTGAAATGTCTGGGGATGCTTGTGCTGGGACTATGAAGATTTCTGGCAACATTGGATCTTTCTCATGTGGAGAGTCCTGCAAGAGGTATCATGAGTGTTGAGACAGTAGTCTGAGTGGAAAAACTCAGGAATTCATTTATATGCAGACCTCTGTTTCACTGGGGAAGCAAAGCTCTAAAGATCTTTGAACTAAGGTGTCCAGGAGACACCCCAGGAAATATATTGTGAGAAGCAATTAGACAAACCTTCTCTAAATTCTCTTGGGATCTCAGTCCGTGTAGAAGATCCTTACCCAACTGAGAGATTCCTGCCACTTTGAAAAAGGCTCTTCAAAGATAAACAAGTTGTGAATACCTTGCAGTTTGCAATTGGCTATCACAGTAGCCAGACACTTTGTGAATAACCTTGGAGAAGTAGCTAGAGGAAAGGTTAATGCAGAGAACTGCGAATGTCATCCAAACACAGAAAACCTTAAGAAACATCTAAAATCTGGATTTATAGGAATGTAATAATATGCATCTTTTATATCTAAGGTCACTGGAAAACTTGTTGGGGAATAAGAGGTAACATGTTGCAAAGAGACAGCACTTTGAACATGGGTACTATCACAAAGACATTCAGAAAAGAAAGATCCAAAATTGCTTTCCAAGAATCCTCTTTCTTTGACTCCAGGCACAACTTGGAATAAAAATCCTTATCCTAACTTTGGAGGAGGGGCAGTTTCTATCACCCCCTTAGTACACATATGTTGAATGACAGGAGGGAAAAGAAGACTCTGGTCTGGCAGCTGAGGAGGAATCCCCTGAAAAGAAGGGAGAGACCCCCCCCCCACTGCCATCTGTAATCTTGATGGCTTACTCCCAGAACCCATTGGTCTGAAACTATCTATTGCCATAGACAGATAAGGAAGTTCAACCTTTCTGAAAGGATTAAGGGACTGATGGGGGGAGGTTAAAGTCATTCAGACTTAATAAAACTGTCCTTTGCTCTGGGGAGTTCCTGCTTTCATTTTGGAACCTCCCTGCCACTGCTTTTTAAACATTTTCTTACCAGCATTTTGTTGGGACTATTTATTCTGCTTCTTAAAGGAAGTGTGGCAAACTTGGTGAAGGAGGACTAAAAAATCTGAGACAGTCCTTATATCAGCTTAGGCTCTCATCACACTTTAACTATCTCTGCAGCACAGAGTCCAAAAACTTGTTCTCAAATGTCATTTTTGACATACTCTGGGAGATTTTGAGAATGCAGCCAGACAAACATCCTTTAACAGTTGCAGTGACAACAGCCCTGGTGGCAGCATCAGCAGAATCATAAGCACATTTCAAACAATGGGAATTCACTTGAAACATCAAAGAAACTAAGTTGTACAAAGCAGACATCCCCTCACAACAGGAAAAAAGAAGTTATATATTTACCATAACATTCCATCTGTGTTGCCCATTTTCCTTCCTCAACCTGAGGGTTCAAATCTGAACCTTGGATCCAGCTCAGCTGCTTTTTTTATAGCTTAGGATCTGACTCTTAAGCTCCTGCTTACCCATAATGCCCCTGTTCTCCAAATTACTTCAAATCGAGTTTGCTGCAGCTGGATACGTAAATACATAAAAGTATGGATAGGAAACTATCATAAGATAGAGAGCTCAAAAGGAACAGTGGTTCATAGAATACCTCTGCAAATCTTCCCAGAAGTGATAGTATGATGGGGGGAGGGGATTGAGGAAGAATGAAAATGGACAACACAGATGGAACATTATGCTATGTACAAAACTTCTTTATCTGATGTTGTCATTTTCATTCATTCCTCAACCTGTGAGACAGAGTCCCCAGTTACAGTAACCTCGGGTGGCCCTCATGGAAGGATATTACAAACCACTGTGGAACCAAAAGCAGCCCTACTTCTAGATACAATATCCAATTTGTAATGTGTGACAAAGGTATGGGGGTTCAACCAAGCAGCAGCCGCACAAATGTTCTGTATTGAAACTCTGGACCAGAAGGCTTGAGATGTAGACATGGATCTAGTAGAATGAGCTTTAACATGCCCAGGTAGAGGGATACCTTTAGAAGAATATACATGAGAGATGCAATCTGTGATCCAGTTAGACAAAGTGAGTTTGGACAATGGCTTTCCCTTTCTAACATTGGTGAAGGAGACTAGCATTTTTCAAAAAGATTTGGTTCTGTCCAAATAGAAACGCATCTGTCTATGGACATCTAACAGGTGAAGAGTGTATTCACCCTTGTTCTGGAAATTTTGGAAGAAAACTGGTGGGTTAATGAACTGTTTGATATTGTTTTTAGAGCAACCTTGGGCAAAAAGGAAATATTAGTACACAAGGTCACTCTATATTTATGAAAAATCAAATGGGGGGGGTGTTGGCTGACAGTGCTTGTAATTCAGATACCCTTTTAGCCAAAGTGATGGCCACCAAAAAGGCAGTTTTCCAGGAAAGATATTTCAAGTCTACCTTGGCTGAAGGTGCAAAAGGAGGTAGGGCAAGACTTGTAACATCATGGTTAAGTCCCAAGAAGGAGCGGGGTCTTTTATAAGAAGTCGAAGTAAAAAGGTACCCCTGGGGAGGGTCTTACACAGTTTAAATGAAGCCAGAGAAGAAGAATTGTCACCAGTGTGATAATCTGAAATGGCTGCCAGTTGCACCTTAATCATAGAAAACCATACCCTACTTTGGAAAACTGAAGCAAGAACGTCCAAAACTGCAGGAATAGGGGCTGTAAAAGGATCCAAATATTTTTGGTGAGCCCATATCGAAAATATGTTCTATTTACTTTTATAAATCTTTCTAGTAGAGGCTTTATGTGAGGATATTAAAATCCTTCGAACCAATGAAGATAACCTGGTGTTTCTAGCCATCAATGGAATTGATGAAACCATGTGGTCAGTTTTAATTCTGGAAGATCTGGGTGAATCTACCCTGATGGCTGGGACAGAAGATCTGGATGCGGTTCCAGCATCCACAGAGGGCATACTAAGTGAGACCAAAGAAAGGGGAACAAAATCTGTTGAGGCCAGAAGGAAGCAATGAGAATCACCTTGCTCTTCAACCTCTGTGCTTTCCGAAGAAGTTTGCATATAAGGGGTAGGGGAGGGTAGGCATAAAGAAGACCTGAGGGCCAAACATGGACTAGAGCATCTCTTGGTGACCATCCATGAAGAGGGATCAAGGCAAATAATCTGCTGCATTAGTTGTTGAGGGGAGAAGCAAAGAGGTCGCAGTAAGGTTGACCTCACTTGTGGAAAATCATGTCTGCCACTGATTGATTTAGAGACCACCTGTGAGACATCAGAATAACTCTGCTGAACCTGTCCTCCAGAATGCTGGATTTCCCAGGAATGTGTGTTGCAACTAGGAAGCGGTTGGAAGAGGTCACCCATTGCCAAACCCTCATTGCTTCTCGACATAAAGGGTAAGATCTGTTTCCTCCCTGCTTGTTGATGTACCATGTCACAGACATATTGCCCATTTATATCGCAATAGTTCCTAGAGGAAGAAAGCACTGAAATGCTTGCAATGCTAGAAGCACCGCTCTCATCTCTAGTACACTGATATGCAAATTGGTGCACTGTGTCGACCACATGCCTTGGACTGTCCAACCAAGGTAATGCCCTCCCCACCAAAGTTGGGAAGTGTCCTTGGTCAAAGTGGCATTGGTGGGAAAAAGAAAAAAAGGACATCATTATTCACTTTCTTCCAAGTGGAGCCACCACAGAAGTGAGTCCTTGAACACTGAGGACAATTTGATTGGATGATTTAGCAGATACCAATGTGATGACCATTGAACCGCCAGCATCCACTGAAGGATTCTCATATGTAAGCATGCTGTTGGAATCTAGGTTATCATGGCAACCTTTGAACCTAATTCTCTGAGGACTAGACCTGCTGGTGGTTTGGGAATGGCCAGAATTTGTCTGATATGTGATTTTAAGGTGTATATCCTCTCTAGGGGGTAGATAGGCTAGGCAACTGGCTGTGTCTAGATATGCTCCTATAAAGTCATTCAGCTGTACTGGATGAAACTGCAATTTTTGCATGTTGATCATGATGCCCAGGGTAGGGGCTAAGTAAAGTAAATAGTCCTTGGCTTGTAGTAGTAGATACCTAGTTGATGCAGTCAGGAGCATGTCATCTAGATAAGGAAACACAGTGAATCCATGCAGTCTCAAGTGAGCTGCTACTACTGCCATGCATTTGGTGAACACCATGGGGACTGTGGTGAGACCAAAGGGAAGTATCCTGAACTGATAATGATTGGCCCCCACTGGAAGTGCAAAAACTTTCTGGAGTGCCTGTTCACTTTGCTGTGATAGTACACATCCTGTAGGTCGATTGAGCACATACATTTGTCCTTTCGTAACAGTGGTAGAATGGACTGAGCTGTGATTATTTGGAACTTCACATTGTCTACTGATTTGCTTAGTAAAGTTAGGTCCAAGATTGGCCTTAGGTCCCCTGTCTTCTTCAGCACTAAAATGAACCTTGAGTAAATTCCAGATCTGACTTGGTCTGGTGGGACCTCCTGGATAACTCTTTTTTTCTAGCAGCTTTGCAATTTGTAATATAGCTTCCTCCCTCTGATTGGGTGGAACATCAGAAAGATTTTTCCTTGATTTTGGTCTTTAGAAAAATGGAATAAAATATTTACTGGATATGATCTTTTGCACCCAACAATCATTTGTGATGCCTAATCAGGCATCTGGGTGCAAGGATAAGTGCCCCCGACTGCCTCCAGAGAGGGACAGTTGGGCAACCTCTCAGGAGTGCTGAAAGGACCTATCTGAGGAGGAATATTGTGATCCTTGATTTTGCGGACCCCCTCTGCCACAAGGGCAGCATCTAGCATTATAGTTATTTCCCCCTCTGCCTCTGGTGGAGAAACTTCCCTGTGAATCCTGAAAATGACCTTGAGACTTTTTGAACCACAATTTTATACCACCACGTTGGTTCCTAGAGAAAGGTTTTTGTGGGGTAGAAAACCAGATTCCAGTGGCAGACAAGGTGTTGGTCTTTCCATCCTTCTCGCTACAGGAGAGTATCTCTTTAACAGTGGGGCCAAACAACAATGATCCATCAAAAAGAGCAGTGATGAAGGATGTCTTGAAAGGTTCCGCAAAGTCACAGAGTCGCATCCAGGGATGACGCCTTATAGCAATACCTGAACTGGCAGCCCTTGAGATACCCCTGCAAAATGCAAGATTAGCCTCATGGACACATTATAGATTGACTGTAGGGTGGCCATTCTGGAGGAAAAGTTTTTCTGCTCCTCTCCAGACATGGACCCTGGGGCAGAGCTAGAGAGTTCTTTATTTAAGTCTCTCTGTAGTCCAGTGAAGTGTGCAGGTAATTCAGTGATCATAATGTGAAAGGCACTGATGCATATACCCACTTCCCAAATTTATCCAAACCCCTAGACTCCCTGTTAGAGGGATGGACAGAGGAGCTCTGTTTGGCTAACTCCTTTTTAGTGGCTGCTGCACAACCATGGCAGCTCCCGGGGAAGCATTTGTCCGGTGCTGCTAATATAACAGGCCTCTAAGGATCTTGTCAGCTCTCTTTGGAATGGGCTCCACAGTGTCTGGCTCCTTCCATGCCCTACGGGAGACAAGGTTGATAAGATCATCCACAGGGGGCACACCCAAGATGTAGATGGGCCAGATCTGAAGTCCTCTAGAAACAGTGACTCCTCTGATGAAGGGCTTTGGTAGACTATCCACCTCTTTGGAATAGGATTTCAAGAATGCCTCCAAAGGAAACATCATCTGGTGGAGATCTTGGAGACCCTTCCCCTTCATCAAAGTCCATGTCTTCTGTCAGTGATTCCTGAGGGGAATCCAAGTGCCTCCTCTTGTACAATCTCTTTCGAAGGACATCCTCGGTGAGATGTTCCAGGCAGGTGTCAAAAGAGACTGGGAGCTCCACAAAGGGTACTGCTCAGAAGTCTCTGAGGTGGAAGATGAACAGGCTCAGGCACAGAAGTCAGAACAGGAGTAGGATCCAAATGAGGTAGAATTGAAGCAATTCTTGACTGGGAGAATACCCTCTCCACCACTTTGATTGCAGAAGGATCTGAAGAGGCCAAAAGTAATCTCTCCTGAACCATGGTTCTAGGAGCAGACAACTCCAAACCCTCACAAGCCAACCTGTCAAGCACCAAGGCTCTGAGAGAAACTGAAATCTTCAAACACTTTGGAATCGAGGACATTCTCTTGGATACAATTCCAGCATTTCAGCTCTGAGATCCATCATGCTCAAACAGAGTCAGAGCAAATCAGATCAGAGAAGTTGTCAGAGCCGAGAAAGGAAGGGCCATCGGGTCTGATGTATCAACTCTGGTCACCTCTGAATCCGTGGCCTCTGAAATGGGAAGACGGATCAGAGAAGGAGTAATCAAAGGCACAAAGGTAGGATGATGGCTCATGGCTCCAGTGGGGGAATGGAGCAGGCAAAACTCCCATCTGTATCTGCATCCTGAGAAATCTCCTCATCATCCTGTCCACCTATGCTTCAGAAAGGCTATGGGAAGACCTGACAGAGGATGGCATGGAGGGAGGTCTGAAAGACTTCTTTGGAGTCCCTTGAAGAAAGGGAGACCTCATGGTAAGAGATACAACCTCCAGGGAGGGACTAGGAGTTCAGTGCCAAGGAGGAGATGGTGATAATAATGTTTGTGTTATATCCGAAGGCTTAGGATCCAACAGTTTCAGAGTCTTGGCTGGTGGCTTGGAAATAACTCTTTTTTGCAGAGACAGGAGAGCATTTTTCTGTGCTCCTTGGGCTCCTTAGACTTTCTTATAGGGGTTTGAGCTCCTGATTCTCTAGATGGACCAGCAACAAAAGCAGGCTGAGGAAGAAGACCCTTTAGAATTAACTTGTTGTGGTGTTCCACATGAGTATGGGCATTGAAACCCACACAAAATTTGCAAGTCACATCCAAATTACTAGGCCATATGCAGTAAATGCACTCCTTGTCGGCATCAGACTGAGGAATCTTGTGCCCACAGGAAGTGCATTTTTTGAAACCAACAGGCTTGTCTGGTTCATCAGCCATAATCAGGATCTAATAACAAAAGTCTCTGTTTTTTTTTTGTATTTTGCATTTAGTAGAAAAGGAATACAAGAAAGAAGGAAGGAAAACTACCAGCAATAGTAGGGAGAGATATACCTGAAAGTACAATAGGAGCTAATTACCTAAATGGAGAAACCCAAAAATAATAGAAAATATTGTAGAAGGGAAAGGAAGGGTGATACACTATAAATAAGTGCCAGAAATAAGGTATTAAAATTAGTTTTAAATCAATCACAACCCACAAGGTGCTATGAGAGAAAAAAATCTCAGCTTGGTGGAAGTGCAGCAAACGAGATGTGAGGTAATTTGCTGGACAGGGGTGTTATGGGTAAGGGAGGACTTGTGAGTCGGATCCTAAGCTATAAAGAAACAGTCGAGTCAGATCCAAGGTTCAGATCTGAACCCACAGGTTGAGGAACGAATGCAGATGACAACATCAACATATATATAGTCTATCTACTTTTTGGGGGGCAGTAGGCTGACTGTCAGTGAAATTGCAGGCTGCGACAAAAACATTCTCCAAAGCAGATAGGAAAAGGAGTAGGTTCAATTAATTCAAGTTGTAGCAAATCATAATTGTCCCTGAGGGAATGAGAAATATCACTGTGTTCCTACTGAAACTGACTCATTCTGGAAATAGTTTCACAGAGAGACTATCCTTCAAGCCACATTTGCCTCAGAATCTGAAGCAGAAATGTGTGAAGACAACACATACTCTGTGCTTTGAGAATTTTTTTGATTTTCAACCTCTTGAATCTCTATAGAAAACGATGAATCCCAATAAATTATTCCTGTCCAGAATAAGTGAGACAGTAGAACACATATGTTTAAGTTTTTGTTTCCTTTTGAAAGGAATTTCTGTAGAAATAGGGCCCAATTGTGCCAGCAGAAATCTGCCTAGGAATGGACACACCTTTCTGGCTATGCAGAGTGGCATTTTCTGCCCCCCCCCCCTCTCTGGACTGAGAAGAATGACTCTCCCTTGCCTGCCAAGTGCACTTCAACTGTCTAAGGGGATGTATCTAACACCCGGTTCTTGGTGGCTGTAGAGACTACACTATCGGGACCCACGGAAAAAGATGAGTTTTCCAAGGAGGCAGTTTTGGTAACAGGAGAGCCACCCACCTGCAACTAATGCACCTTAGCAGGCTGCTGCATTGGCAAGGAACTGAACAACTGGTAAGTTGCTCCATGGTTAAGCTGAAAAAGGTACCCGTTTCCCAGGAAAGACAAGCAGCAACAGACGGTAAAAACAGGTAAGTTGTAAAAAAGTAATTTTTGTTCCATTAAAACACAGTAAAAAGCACGTTAAACACTTGCTCCAGCCCCTAAAAGTCACAATAACACAACTTTTGCCACAGAAAAAGTAATTTACATTTAGTTTTAACAACATTTTATCACACATGTAAAAAAGTAATGTTCCCATTTAAATGTGATCAATAGTTACATGACAGTCATTAAAAACACTTTTCCTAGCTTCATTACTTAAGTTTCTACAAAAATAAGGTTTTCTTCTTTTCAAAAAAAGTAAAGTGGAAGTTTTTTATCCAAAGGGAACTTATCTGCCCAACACTCGGAAAATGTTAGCCAACCATCGATCTTGAAAAGTCCACAGAGGAGTGGTCTCTTGAGAGTCAGGAAAGCTTTGAAGGGCATGGTGCACAAACCTGACATTTAATCAGTGCAAGCTGACTAATGGTTTGGGTGCACAGAAAGTGCCCAGATAGCTTTGGAAGCTGGCCAACTGTTTTATCCTTAGCAGAATATAACTATACAACTGAGGCTACTGCAGCACTGATCAATCTGAAGAACATCACCATTTCTTCTTTTGGAGCACCCAAATCAGCACCTGGCATTTCAGAATTTGGTGGCAGTTCATAAGGCAATCAATCACTATAAAACTGGCTAACCAGTGGCCCTGTAATATGCTTAGCTAGTTCTGATTCAATGTATTCACTTGCAGTCATGTGCTTTTTTTTTATTCACTGGAAATGCGCTAACAATTTACCAAACCTTATAAATTACAATGCAGTAGCTGGTATGAAGCATAAGATATCTGTTATTATGAATGACCAATGACTGGATTTTTGATATAGTTGTATACTTCAGGTAATAGGCAACAGATCTACTGTGAATCTGACCTCAAGTTCTTGTTGGATGCTCACTAAACCTGGCTGCAGTGGTTGTTACAGAAAAAGATTAGTCGTAATGTGGCAGTTAGCAGTTGTAATAACTGCAGTGGTAACCTGGTAGGCCTCTTTCTTATTAGTGCATGGTTTACAGCACTACCATTCAGCTGTACTCCTGAATTCTGCCATTTTCCCTATGCTCTAATAAAAGCAATAATAATTGCTAACCAAGCAACACCATCTTGCCTAATTTTACTTTTATTTACTAATTTTATTTTGTTTTGGCAACAGAACAGAAAAACTGGTAAAGGAAAGGCATTCAATAACTGCAATAAACATTCCTCAGTTTTGGAACAACCTTTCAGGAGAACATCAGAAATGTTTTAAAACATGTTATTGCAGTTAAGCAGCAGCTTACAGTGCATAAAGGAGATAATATAAGTGGTTGCCACTTTATTACTTAACAATGCTCCGCAGTTATATATAAAGCTCATATCAATAATTCTAGGGTGATCTGTTACCTTTTACTTCCCAGTTTGTATTCTTTTTGTTGTAAGTAAGTCTAATTCACTGCTGGTAACTTAAGCAACCAAGTGCAACAACTTTCAGTTGAGAATGAATTAAAGAAAGTTGGCATTTGTTATTCTCAGCTTAAAACTTGCAGTCACTATTGTTCAATGCTGTTGGAAATAGCCATCGCAAAATCAAACACACATACAAAGACACACACACACACACACACACACACACACACACACACACACACACACACACACACACACACACACACACACACACAGTAAACAGCTAAAACAATGACAAAACAGTTCATTCAAAAACAACCCTGACATCATGATGTCAATAAATAACTAGACAATGCAGATGAGCACTACAGGGGCAGCTCTCAACCTGGAAAATACCCCTCACTTCTTTCATTTACGGTGATACTGAAGTAGATATGAACAGTAGTTTTGCACTGATTTGGAAGCATTTTAAAACTTTTGCTTAGATGCTGTTGTGATCAAAGCAGCCTTCACTCGCATCAGGATTAACAGTCTAAGGAAATACAAATGGACAGTGACATTTGCTATACACTCTCGGAAGGGATGAAAAGAAAAAACATATATATTTACTTTTCATCTTCTTAATCTAAACAAACACTTGTTGTGCTTGACAGATAGCCAAAAGCAGACTAGATACAGAAATATCTGCACATAATTAAGGAATAGCACTAGTGCACTGCCATTCAACATTTTTAAAATTTACTTTAATAATTGTTAACAAAGGTAATGGTGGAGTCATCAAGAACCTGTTTCAGCCATTGCACAGAAACAAAAGACAGAGTGTGACTTTGTATTTGTTGATCAATTATTTCATTAAAAGTATTTACATACCTAAATCCTAGACAGGAGGCAGCAGATGAAAATAAAATTACAATAGAAATACAATTAAATAGTGTAAGTTCAACATAAATTACAAAATGTAATTATTTTTTTTCTTTTCCCCTCAGGACTTGAAGCCTCATCTACCTTTGCACATTTGGCCCATTCAGTGTGGAAGAACAGAAACAGAATATTCCCAGGCTAGGTGAGAAACCTACAGCCCATTCATTCCTCCTGGAAATCCCAATCAGCCCTCCAATTCCTAGTGGGGGTTGGGTAGTAATGAGTGGACCAGCTTGCTGGTCCTGGGGAGTGGCCTACCCTCTCGCTTGGCTGCATCCTCCTCTCTTCTCTAAAACTCTGTGTAAACACCTTCGGTCACACCAATAAGCGTATGCTGCTCAATAGTCGAGTAAACTGCTGGGCAAACTTCAATAATCCACAGGTAACTGAATTGGCTCACAATTTTTTAATGGACATCACGATACTACACCATAGACGACTGCAAACACATAAGACACTTCCTGGTGAACAAAAAATCTCACGCGGACTTTCGTGAATACATATAAATACTGTGCACAACATAAAAATAAAAATAAAAAACATGACAGTTTAGCGCTTTCAACCAAGTCAAATGGTCTTCTTCAGAACTGAAAGTGGATACATAATCTCATCCAATTTATAAACATTTTGGCGCCAAAGAACTGTTTAAAAATTTAAAGACACACTACAATTGAAGTAAAAATTAGACGAACATCATGTCATCTTCTCTAAAACTCCTTCAAGCCTGCAGTCACTGCCTTTGCCAGTTTTCCCTCAGCTGTATAGTGTGAATGCACTAAGACAGTGTAGATTTAGCCAGCTTGTAATTCCACTATGTGAACACATCATGATCCCACTAGGTGTAATCTATGTGATGTGCCAGAGCTTTCTTTCACCCCAGGATGAGCGAGCTGGCCATGGCTACTCACTCCCATCCTTCCCAGCCAGCTCCTACAGACATTCAAGCCAATAACTGAACTCTGATATAGTCAGAGGTTTAGCTCTTTACACCAAGAAACTAGCTAATTTAATTATAAATTCAGCTATCTGAAGGTTGTAAAATTGCCTCTGTGAGGAAGTAAATAAACTATCCTGCAAAGAGAATATTTTAAGGACATCCTAAAGAAGTACTCATCATTGGTCACCTAAGTTAAGGATGGTAGCCGATTCTAAATGTCTCTAACCTGGCCCCACAGAATAATCAGCATCCTATCATCTGATTATCTGAGCTACTTAAGAGAAGCATGATCTATAGTTTAAATAGCACACCAGGTGAGGATAAAGATTGTAAAGGCACATAAGGTTGCAAGTACAAGTCGGTACAAATCCTACATTGCCAGAATAATATAACTAGTTAGAGTACTGGTCGAATGTCTAGCCACAGAATTCTTCACCAGCTGTAGTTAAACCAAGTCACCATCAGAAAACCTGATATACAGGGCATTACAATAATCAACATATGAAGTAGCCAGCACATGTACCATAACTAAAAAATCTAAAGGTGGTATAAAATTCTTGATCTAGGCAATGTTCTTCAGATGGAAGTAAGATATCTTTACAGCAGCAGACACCTGGTCCTTTAGTGTCAGCCTGCATTTAATAACCATGCAAAGATCACAGACATCAGACACAAATTCCAACCAGTTGTCACATAAAGTATTAAGATGGAAAGCAGAAGATGTGATTGAAAAATGGCAGCATGAACAAGCATGATGACAGCCTTTGCTGGGTTCAGGTCAGGGTGATTAAGCTATAACCAGGGAGCAAATGAAAACAAGCAGTCCTCTGCACTGCACAGAATCCTGAGAAAAGGAGAGATAAGCAGAATACCATCAGCATACAACTGATAGTAAATACAAATACCTCTCCTCATACAGACCTTGCTTAACAACAGTATGTGTACCATAACACCAATGGAAACAGAATGGAAACCTGAAGCACCAGAAATCCAAAGGAAATGAGCTGGAAGGATTAATTTTAGAACCAAACTGAGAGATACAATTTAAATCATTCAAGACTTTTGCCTATAAAACCATAGTAATATTGCAAGAAGTTAATAAATATCTTATAATCCATGGTATCTTCAGAAGACACATTAAACCGAGGTCCCATCTGCCAGAGTTGGTGGTAGCTCAGGTGGATGTAAAAACTCCCATGGCATTTATCAAAAAAAACCAGTAGGGGTTGATTTATTTATGATATTCACATTATTTGCTTTTCACATTATATACAAAAATGCACATGATATACACCATTTAAATTATTTACAACCCCATATTCAAACTTTTCTTACTTCGTATTAGGTCAAAAAATACAACTTTGAACAAAAAAAACATAAAATAAACAATGCAATTTTCACATCCAAACTTCAACAAAGTCAAACATTCCTTTATCCACCCCAACTGTTTCTCCACAACCACCCCTTTATTTCTTTCAATACATCTTCATTATAACTATTTTTATTATATAATAAATCTCCACATCTTCTTTTCCATAACATTCATATTGAAATTAAAAAAATTCATATCCCATTTTTAAATTTTTAATTTTTTTCTTATCTTTTGATTATTTTGTGCAATTCCTTCACCTTAATCTCCCTTTTTTCTAATTCCATTTTGTATCATCTATTTTTTTATCTCTCCATACTTCCAAATATTCAACTATTTTCGTAATTTTTTCTTACATGTATACAGTAATCCCTCCATCATCACACATTGCATACATTTTTCTTTCTCTTACCTTAAACTGTTTTCTTTACCATGAGACCGCTCTGTTTTTTTACACTTTAAAAATAAAATTTATCTAAACAATAATAACAGTTTCCCTACTTTTTCATATAATTCTCTAACTCATTCAGCCTTTTACTTCCTTTTTTCACTCATTTTCAAACATATTCAGTATTTAGGCATATTTTATTTTATTTCCTTGTTTTTTGTCAATATCTAATAACTCATTTTATATATATATATATATATATATATATTGATTCCATACATTTGGTTGAATTACACTTAGCTGAAAATTATTCCAGACATTTCACTTCACTGAAAGCTCACTTGACTGAAAGCTCACTTGGTCGAAGTTCATTTGGTCGAAAATGGAATATAGCCCTGCCCCACTGAAGTGCAACCCTGGAGTGAGAATATTAAATAAGGGGGATGTGGGGGGCACAGCCCCCCACATTATGCCACTAGCTTTTACTAAAGATATATATATATATATATATATATATATATATATATATATATATATATATATATATATATATCAATGCATTTCTAATGAATATACCTTCATATAATAGTGAATACATTAAAATTATGTGGGGAGCTCTGCCTCCAACACCAGCTATTGTGGGGGGCTGTGCCCCCACACCCCCCCTTATTTAATATTCTCACTCCAGGGCTGCACTGCAGTGGGGCAGGGGCTATATTCCATTTTCGACCAAATAAACTTCAACCAAGTGAGTTTTCAGTCAAATGAGCTTTCAGTGAAATGCAATGACTGGTATCATTTTCGACTAAGTGTAATTCAACCAAATGTATGGAATCCATATATATATATATATATATATATACACATATATATATATATATATATATATATATATATATATAGCCCACCAATATGTCTAGTTTGCATTATAATTAGCCATAGCCATATACTCATGCAACTAAACTTTATCTTTATAACTTTTATCTACTAAAGTCTGATGTTAGCCTTTTTAATCCTTTTTCTTTTATAATATGTTTATTATCACCGACTAAAGACCATCTTGCTTTATGATCAGAAAATTCTCCAGTTTTCACGCCTTCCTTTATATCTTTCATATTTTTTGTATATAAAACATAGTCTGTTTCTGTTAAAGATATCCTTGCTGTCTTTTTCTGCTTTCTTCAGCATTTCCAGGCTGGACATTAGTATTTTTCACTGCTAATGTAAAAGTTCATTTCCTAGCCAAATGCATATTGAAACCCTGCTACTAGCACATACTTTCAAAGCTAGTTTCTCCACCAGTAGGGCATGCACCAGATAGACTTTCTTCCAGGCCCACCTCATACCCTTCCTTCTCTGATTCTATAGTAATACTTTCCTCTGCTTCCTCACTGATCACTAGTTCCACTAAATCCGTCCATCTTGCAGTCTCACTGTTTTCTGGACCTCCTTGTTCATTAGATTCACCAAATCCTTTGTTGATAATCATGCTTCTTACACTGTTGTTACCATGATCTCTTCACACTTAGCAGTCACAAAACTTTCTATTCTTTCCAGCTCTGCTTCACTCTCAGCATTTCTTCTCTACTCCTCCATCTTGGATCTCTCTCCTCACCACTACAGTGGCCTTCCAGTACTACACAGTGGTTAAAAAAGAGTAGTGGAACTTCCCTGGTGGCGTGGCCAAATTTTCTCTAGTCAGTATGAATACTACCTCAAGTCTCCGTAGAAAATAGGACACTGGCCTAGTGGGACTAACCGGGTCAACAAAGTAAAAATAAATGCAAAACTCAGAAGCCACCATGAGACCAAGTAGAACCAACACAATATAAATTCTAAAGTATGCACAGTATAGCATTAGATGTAAAGTATTATATGGAGAAATAACAAAATGTACACAGAAATTGATGTGCCAAAGTAACATATGTTACACAGCCACCAGATGAAGCAACATTATATATATATATATATAAAATAAAATCAAGTTAAGGGCTGCATCATCATGCAGACAAGGTCACACTTATTGCAACAAATAACAGTAACATACACAGTAGGTCTGAAAGGCAAACAGTCAGACTTTCACAAGATTCACGGAGCTGAAAAATTATTCTCTCAGTTGCAAATGTAAGTAACAAGAAAGACAAATAAAATTAATAGAATGGTGCAGGATATACTTATGACAAAGCTGCCTGTTATTTACTTCTATTTAATACTTTGAGGGGTGTCATTGGTTTTGCATATTTCGCTTGACTGGAAGACTTTGTGTCAGAATACTTATATTTCAGCTTGGCTCTACAGGCATCTAAATACAGATCTGGTAAATTCAGCTAGATCAAGGATAGGCAAAAGTGGCAAAAGTGGCTAATGCAATAAATGATATTAAAGATCTATGGGAACAGTACCACCAAGCCAACACCCTAAAACTGATCTAATAGCTCTCCTACTACCAAACAGACTTCTGGAATAAGAACACTTAGTGCACTTCCATTTCACGCTGCCTGTCTGCTTCCTTTTTTTATCATGTTTCTGCATCTGTGACTTTGATCCAACCAGTCATGTATTCATAAAACCACAAGTCCCCAAGCTCCACTCTCAAAAATACAACTGACTTGTAAAGTGCTATTTTTACACCATGAGGTAACTCATTTACTGACTTGAGTTCCACATCATAATACAAACCACAGTGCCATTTTTTTCATCCACTTTCAGATTCTAAAGCTAAAATCCATGTGATGATCCATATAAACCACAGTTACCATCTAGCATGAAACGGATTAACAGTAAAATAGTTATATGAAGCATTAGTACACTCAGGATGAGCAATGCAGTATGCTAAGACCATCTGTCAAATGCCTTCCACCAGCTGTATAACTGAAACAGTCACTCATGCTAGTATCTGTTGGCATGCTTCATTAGTTTTTGAAAGATAATCAATACTTCTTGCTTCTCGTTATTTTTCCAGGGAAAACTCTAATAAAAAGTCTTTCTATCTTTTCATGTCAGTCAATCTACCTGCACTGTTAAAGTCTCATATAAATTGGCAGGCAGTCCTGAAATGTTCTAAAATAGACTAACCAACATCTTATGAAAAGGCATAATCCGTGTCTATGTCTGGGTGTTGGTAGAGGTGGGGCCGATTAGAACATTCTGACCTGCTTCAATAGCCTACTTCAAATACATATTGTTATGAAGTATGCCTTTCATAAATGTGCTTCTTGCAGCTTTATCCCCTCTACCAAGGGACTGTAGCATTAGACAGTCCTGGAATGCACCCTCTTTCCCTCTCAGGATGGGCATGCCCCTCCTCCCCTGCAGGCTCTGTCAAGTGCTAATTAATCTCAGGTCACCAGGTCTGTAGTCGGGGCTTTATCCTTCTATGCCACCATATCTGACTCTGT
This sequence comes from Protopterus annectens, assembly GCF_019279795.1. NCBI lineage: Eukaryota > Metazoa > Chordata > Ceratodontiformes > Protopteridae > Protopterus > Protopterus annectens. Next base: position 1,201,423,488 of record NC_056743.1, on the reverse strand, counting down.
TGTATTTTGATTGTTTTCCTCTGCAACAGCTAGAACTATATTGCTGGTACAATGGAAGGTAAAGTAATTTGAAACACAGTCATTTATAACACAGGGCTGCCTTCTGCACTGTTTTTTGAACAGTCAGTTAAAACTTTCTGTCTTCCTAGTATGGACCCTATTACTTTACACTCACACACACACACACACACACACACACACACACACACACACACACACACACACATGCAATTTAGAAAGTGATATAAGAATATAATTTCTTACAAATGCTGTCAGTATATCCTGTTAATTAAGGTAATATGGTATGAATAAATTGCATTCTGTGGTTCACTACCACACCTCTGCTTGCACACATGATGTTGACAAAATCAAATAACCATACTTTGGTTTGGAGTTAACAAAAACAAACATCTAGATAATAAAAAAAAATGCATGCACTCCCTCTCCATTGAAGACTAGTTACTTCAAGGAGCTCCATTTTTTTATTGGCCTGTCAGCCTATGTGTGAATGGCCATTAAGGTAGGGCGGCACTATACCAGGGTAAACCTATGGCTAAACTTGTAAAAGCCCCAGGACCATTAGCCTAGTACACACCTATGAACCTATGAAGCATATGACAGGCTATGATAAATGTGGTAGTCTCACTAGGGAAATATTTCTAATGATACAACAAAAGATTACAAAAAAAAACTTAATTTCGGTGGCAACCAAGATATAATCTTACAGAAATGATACTAAGAAGTGTTTTACTTGGTATCTATTTGACACTGAATAAAATATTCTATGCAACCCAGTATATATGTTAGAGCAGTAGGTTCAGAATTTGATTGGAATGGTTACATCTAAAATTAAAGAGAAGAAAAGTATTGTATTCTTTGGCTACAGGATCAGAGACTAAGAATATATAATTAGGTAGCAGGACATGAGACTAAACAGTAGGAGTCACTATCAAACTTCTTTGATGGATCTGCTAAACCCAAAGTCTGGCCACAATTACATGTATGCTTCATACCTATCACACTAAGCGCTGCATAGTGGGAGAAAATGCTAGATGTCTGCCTCAGACAGCATGTTTTCAGCTGTGCACAGGTGAGGCTAATGCTAGCAAGTATACATTCTGCTGAACTAAAGACTAGGCAGGGGATGCAAGCTCTAGGGTCTGCTGCATACATACAAACTGCTGTCAGAAACCACCAAAGCTAACAACTCAGCTGGGGAATCTCTCTCCTCTAATGTAATTCCTAAAATATAGAACTACCAACTTCTATTTCCTCTAACTGCTCCATAGTACAATTTAAAAAGTTCCTCAATGCTCACTTAAATGACTACTGGCTTTGTTCTTGCAACCATCCTGGATAACACTAAGTTCTCTGTAATCACATTTTTCACAGTGGGTGCTATTGTATTCATTATTTTCTCCCATGCTATTGTAACTTGCCTTCCTCTTTATCTAAATGCATGCATCACATACTGTGTTATTGCAACCTTTAAAGTACTGTTTTGCTCATTATTGTACTATTGATGATTTTGTTATGCTACTAGAATATCCTTGTATTATTAACTTTATCAACGTGTTTACTACTTATTATTGGAGCTTTTCTCCCCCGGCCTCATCTGAAAAGGGACGTGTCCATTCGGACTTTCCCAATAAACAAATGTAAAATAAATAAAATAAATAACCATACTTCTTAGGTCCAAGTCTGCTTTACTGATTTATTTACTAATTTATATTTGTTAATCCACAAGTAAGATCAAATCCAAGGATAGATAAAACAAACAAACAAAGTAAACCCAGGAACCAGCTCCAAATCTGGACAAAACACCACCAGCAACAGCAGTTTTTCTCCAATTTTATTCCACAAAATTACAAGATTTAGCATGTTTCATCTTGCTGGACTGAAATAGAGAAAAACTGCTGTTTGTGCCATTACTGACGGTATTTTGTCTGGATTTGGAGCTGGTTCCTGGGTTTACTTCGTTTGTATATTTGTTAACCCAGTAAGTGATCTGGGCCATACAGCTCTAGAAAAGATAAAGACACAAGTAGTAACATTATGTAACCAGTTGTATTCAGACATTCACAACATGAATGGTGGATAGCCAGCTGGCTCATAGACAAGATCCAGGAAGATAGAATTTGGGAGTTTACCTCTACAAAGAGGCCAGTCACAAGTGAAATCCCTCAGGGATCAGTCCTGGGACTGCTCCTTTTTAGCTTTTACTTCTCTGAAGTCAAAGTCAATGTCAAGGGCCTCTGGCTGAGCAAATTTGCAGATGATTGCATATTAGGAGCAGTTATAGACTCCCCCACTGACACAATATTCTCCAGGAAGGGCTGACACAGACAAATAACATACATGTACTAAAACTAAATGCCAAGAAATGCATAATATTATCCTTTGGGAAGTCATTCATCCTTAGTAACTATCATATTGACAACACACCCCTAAGAGTCAACCCAGCAGTCAGGGACTTGGAGACACACATAGGCAGTAATTTAGCCTTTAACCATTACGTATCTGCAGTAGTGAGAAAATTATTCTATGGTGTGTAACTTATAAAAAAAGGTATGGCATCTAGGTCCAAGGACATCATTGCTGAACTGCATTCAGCATTCATCAGGGCTATCACTGAGTACAGTGCCCTGTTTGGTATGTACCTAACCAGGTACATCCAAAATATGGAACGCCCACAGAGGTTCCTCACTAAAAGAATACAGGGCATAAGTAATATATCCTGTGCAGACTGCCTCAAAGTCCTATCCCTGTATTCTGTGTCCTATAGGCAGCTGAGCAGAGATTTATGCCTGGCATACAAGGCATTGTCAGACCCCACCCTAATGGACCTCCTGCATAGCCACAAAACAACATCACCTTGCCTGCAATATAAATAGGACATGGCAGAGAGACAGGTATGTATCCCAGAGACTACAACTTCTGTGCATCCATTTGAAGCAGAGTTTATCCCTAACCCAATTCAAGTGTATCTTGGAAAATTGGGCAGGGAACAGGAAATTCATCCCCAGTTTGGAATTTACGTCTCTAATGGATACGGGCAGCCTGTAAATGATTCATCTCCCAGGTGCCTGCTTGTTCATAGGATCATAGGTGATTACTAAGCTAATGTCACAAAAGCCTTTACAAGCCTAGGCAATTATACCCAGGATATGACAATATTATATCTTAATTCCCCAGATATGGGATGGGGTAGTATCAGGGTAGTGGGTCTTTGGGTGCTGGAGCCCTGAGTCATTTTACAGACTGCCTCTGTCCATAAGGGACATGGGCAGTACCCCGGAAGTGAATTTATAGATCCCCATCCATTTATCCAAATTCTTTCTGAAGAAAGTAAGGGATTGGCTTTGTTGTACGAAGAAGGAAAGTTTATTCCATAGATGAGTCTTTGGGATATGAATCTGTCTCCCCGGAAAGTTCTGTTAGAGTCACAAATAATCTTAAGGCCCATGGAACGTATAACCCTCATATAATTTTTCTTGCGAATACGTAACATTTTCATCAGGGCTGGATCAGAAAATGCCTTGTAGGTCAGGCATAGGTCACCTCTCAATAAATGATATGAGATAGAGTAAAGGGATAGGGACTTTAGTCAGTCTGCATAAAGACATAAGTCTTACGCTTTGTTTTTTTTTAGTGAGAAACCACTAAAAGAGGCCACTCCAATTGATGTAAGTGCCTGCTTAGGTACACGCAGAAGGGAGCATTGCACTCGATTATGAGCCTGATGTGGGCTGAGTACAATGGCACTATGACTTTGATCATGATGCCATGCCTTTACTTATATGTTGAGCCACACAGAAGGATTTCCTCATTACCATAGCTACCTGGTGTTCAAAGTTCAGGTTACTATCTGTGTTTGAGGTCCCTCACTACTGGGTCCACTTTTAGGGGTGTGTTATCAATATTATAATTTGCAGGAATATCTGATTTACTGACGGGTATGATTATGCATTTTTTAGCATTTCATTTTAGACCATGTTTTTGGCACCAGTTGTTTGTCATTTTTAGGCATGTTTGTAGGGTGTCTACATCATTTGGGGATTCAATAATTGCTCCCAACTTACAGTCATCAGCGAACTTGGTGAGTCAGAAGCCCCCAACATTGGCCTTTTCTTCAGAGAAGTATATACCAAGAAGGAGGGGTCCCAACACTGAGCCTTGTGAGACACTGCTAGTAACATGTTTCTTATCAGAAGTGGATTCACCTACCTAGGCAACATGTGTCCTGTCAGTGAGCCAGTTGGCTATCGGTTTGAAGATGTAGGGGTTTATGCCTAGCTCAGTAAGTTTATCTTTGATTCCTGAGTAAGGATTGTGTTAAAACCTTTGGCAAGGTCTAGATAAATGGTGTGCACATTTTATTCTCATCATTGGCCCTAATTAGTTACTCAAAGTCCTCCAGATTGAGCAAGTAAGACCTCCCTTTGACAAATTCAAATTTGGTCTCATCCAGTTTTTGCAGAGTTCCTATCTCATTATTGGAGCGGACTAGCTTATAGGTCCCTAGGTCAGTTGATGGGCCCCCCTTGTGCAGAGGGAGAACTGTTGCAGTCCTCCATTCCTCTGGGACAAAGGTTGTCCAGGGGCTGTGGTTAAAGTGGGTTTCTAGTGGTCTTGATAGATTCTGTTTTAAGGCATTTAAGAGGCATCCTGGAATGTTTTCGGTTCCCATGGAGCCTGTGTTTTTGGCTTTAGTGAGAGCAGTAAAGACCTGTTCCCTTATAATGACTGGTAGGGGGATGGTTGCAGCTATTTCTCTGCATGTGGTAGGAAGTGATAAGGGAGAGAAGTTTGAACTGAACTTGTCAGCCAGGATATTTGCTATAGTTTCAAGCTGGGTGTAAGTGTTGCCATTCATGATTAGCTTGGCACATTACTGAACATTACCCCTGGGGTTTTGAACATAATTAAAAAACCCTTATGATTATCTTTTACCTGGGAGGCTATCTTTGCCTCATATTTTGCTTTGCCAAATTTGACCAGCTGTCTAATTTGTTTGTTTAGACTGGTGAGCATCACTTTGCACAGTTTTGTCTGTTTCTTCTTGACTTTGGAGAGAATTTCTTTCATTTTGTTGAATAGCTATTTATGCTAGGGGTCCGCCAGTGTGTTTATTTTTGCCAGTAATCATAGGTTTGACTCAGACAGGTAGTGCCTCCTCTATGCAGCTATGAATGCGGTTGTACAGTGCTTTTGTGTACAGCTCACAGAAGGCCTCAGTATCATCTGAGTTTGGAGGGGCTTGAAAACTTAATAAGCAGTCACTTAGTTTGAGGTAATTAGCCTTAGCAAAGTTCTTAAGAGGTTTGGAGTTTGACAGGGGTTCTAGGTTTGCTTTAATATTAAAGGAGATCATTTTGTGGTCAGAACTTACCAAGGAGGAGTTAACGAATGGGAGGGAGCACCATCTCCCAATGTTTGCGAGTACTAGGTCTAGGATATTTGTACCTCTAGTTGGGGAGCTAACTAGTTGCTCCAGGATGTTTGCATTGACGAAGTCCAAAAAACTCTGAGCAAATGAATTAAGGGTTGTATAAGTCTCCCATCTTATGGAGGAGTAGTTGAATTTACCCATAAGTATGGTGTTAGGCTGAATGTTAAGAAATTCCAGGAGGTTTAGGTATGAGTTGTAGTTTTCCAGACTCATGTTAGGGGATCTGTAGCTAGCAAGGATATGACAGGGGGTCACACCTATGGTTAGTTGGGCATGGAGCAGCTCAAGCGAATCATGTTGGTGGACCAGTCTATCCATGTACTTGCCCTTTATGAACACTAAGACACCTCCTCCCTTTGTTTCATCCTGAGCTGAGGAGGATTGAAATGTATGAAAGGCACTGAGTGCTTTCCATGGTTTTGAACCATGTTTCTGTGGCTGCACATATGTCTGCATTCTCCAGGGTGAGGAGTACTTCCAGGGAGTGCAGTTTTTTATTAAAATGCCTAGCACTGAGCAGCAGTACCTCTAGGTAGTCATGAGTGCTTTTTCTTATGCTGGAGGGTTTAACAACTTGGCACGGCCTAAAAAAGGCACTATGGGGACAGATAAAGTTTTTGCTAGTATTTGGAAGCCAAGGGGTGACAAGTGTAAACTATCTCTGTGGAAGCATTGTGGTTTGTCGACCATTTCTCCCCAGACTGACAGATATTGGGTGCCCTTGTTGTGACACCAGAAACTAAGCCAATTGTTGAAGTCAATCATTTTTTGCTGGTACTGTGATATCATCATTGGTGAAGGTAGGTTGCTACTCAAGGCTAGATTCATACCCGTGTGGGACACATATTTGGAGAGCTCTATCATATCTCTCATCATATAGTCCAGTTAGGTATGTCTTAAGTCATTTACTCTCACATGGACTATCACCGTGTCATGCTGGTACTTGTGGTTTAAAGACCTAAGTGCATGAGTGATCTGGTGGACCCTGGCTCCAAGTCCAAACAGAGAGCTCACTGTGATCTTCTCCTTGTTTAGCCTGCTAAGGGGGACACCAGCATGTCTTACAATGGAATCCCCAATATCTAGAATGTTTGACTGTGTGGTGTGTTGCTTTATGGTCTTGAAAGCGGGGCTACTATGATTTTCAGAGTTATGTGTCATTTGAGGCGCTGTCTTTTTTGAGTGTGCGCAGGGCCACTAAGAGATGCTTTTAGGAGGTGTTGGAGGTTTGGGTAGATTACAAGTGAGTGTCTCTATATATGTGGGTCTATGTGTTTGTTCCTGAGTGTTGGTAGTAAGTGTTTGGGTGTAACGCTGACAACTTGGATTGCATTTTTTGTGTGTGTATGTGAGAGCTTTGCCTCCAATGACATTGTGTATCTACATCTCTCATACACTGTGTTTGTCTGTTCTAAAATTAAATGGTTGTCAATGAACATGAGGCAGTTACTATGACCATATCCACCAGGCCAAAAACAGAGATGATAGGAAAGTGTCCATTATACCAGATCTTTAGTAGATGAGAATGAGTAGGGGACCTGCAGTGGTGCTTCTGTCTGCACAAATTGCCAGCACTTTGAGCAACTAAGAACAGTAGGAGACTATGGAGAGTGTTTCCTATAGATGATTTTAAACCAGAGAGGTTTGCTTATATATTAGGCATGGGTAACCATGTTTGCACAATGCACTAACATGAGGCTTTTATATCAGCAGGATGAAAGACTTTTACACAGTTAAGCCCTCAGGCGAATAAAACAAACACACAATATGTTTCATCTCCCAAGACCCTACTTACACTTATTAAGGGTACCAGAACTTGTCAGAGATTTGGGATACATGGCTAGGCTTAAAAATGCTGTAGTGGTCATTAGCCTAGTACATACCTATGAACCTATGAACAATCAGTATTACATAGATACATTATTGTAATCCATTTGCTCAGCACATATTAATCAAACAGTATTATATAACTACACCATTGTAATCCATAATCAAGGCTGCTATAATTACCAATTTTCATTAAAATTTATATCTTGCAAGTTTTAATTAAACACCATTTTGTAATCGATTTAGGATGGCAAGTAAAACTACTACTGAAATTCCAAGAATGTGGCGGTGTACTGTAGCACAATACCATAAACACATACATACAATGCAAACATTTATTTGCATAGAAATGTAATGTTGTTTACATGAAAAGAATGGCTTAATTTACTGTAATTGTGTATTTATTTCATGCAGTAACATCAGTTTAGATGACTTGTATTTGATTACATATTTCCAAAATAAATTTTCATAGTCTAGCTCAACTGATTAAATTGTGAGGAGAAGCCATGCCCTTCTGTCAATATAAAATCATACATATTCCTCAGAGATGATTACTGTGTATCACAGATATATTTTTGCATTTGTTTTCTTTAGGCCAGTGTAGTCTAAAAGGTGGCCTGGTCAGTAGAATTCCCTCAGTGTTCCTTAGTAAGTAGAGCTGTCTTCAACATAATCTTCCATAACCTGCAACTAGATATACATGTTAATATTCACTATGAACCCTTATAGTCTCCTAATAGTTTTGAATCTACTGTGTCTTCAAGAATGCACTTTTGCCCACTGCTTCCTTCAGTGGCAGGAAATATTTTTCATAGTCCTAAGCCTCCCTCTTTTGATTGTACTCTATTGGTTCTACACACTGTTTATTTTTTCTAAAAGGTGCTTCCTGTCCCTTTGTGGCTTTATAAGATTCATTGAGAAACACGTTATTTGTACCACAGCACTCCCTCTTCACTCCTACCTTCCTTCTCTCATCTCTTTTTTGTAGGGTTTAAGTGTTTCTTCTTGCACTATACTAAACCATTACAGGCTTCACTGTGTTTCCCAGATCCTCAGCTCAAAACAATTTAGTGGGACTTGACCAGGTCAGGTGAAATATAACGTTAAATATTTGTGACAGATCTCAAGAGTAACATTATGGCCCAGTGTTCAGCACAATTCTCATGTCCTTCAGGTTCAAGTTCAGACAGTGGGATAAGACTGTAAGAGTAGCTAAACCCGAGACAAGATTAACATCCTTAAATCTCAAAACAGTAGGTTAACAGGTGTGCAAACCTACTGGATTCCAGGGAAATAGATTGTGTGTTGAATCACAAAACTAGCACAATCAAATTGCATCTAATGTCTTTGTATAACCCCCAAAATTAATTAATAATAACAACAACAATAATAATAATAATAGTCTGAAATGAAAGCAAAATCAAATTTGCTGCCACCAGAATGTAAACAAAAAAATGTGTTTCCTCAAGATCATTACAATGTGAATGGAAGTGACAGTGTTACAGAAAAGGTTATCAACTGCAAAGTGAAGGTTTCAGACACTGATTAGGTAAATTATGAGATTTTAGCTTCCACAGCTCTAAATCACAAGATTTCAGGTATCACAAGCACGAACAACAAAACCCATTTCAGAACTTGTAACACCAATCGGAATCCACAAAGGAAGTGGTATAAAAAATAAACCTAATAACTAAAACTACCAACATGTGACAAAGTAAACTCAAGAAAAAAACATGTTTATTAACCATGTTCATCCTTAATGATATGGACTTCATCAGAATCTTCTGCTGAAGTCCATATCATTGATGATGAAAGCACTTAATAAACATGGTTTGTTGGGTTTACTGTATGACAAGTTAGTGTTTTAGTTATTAGTTAAGAACTATAAGACTTTCATAAATGTTTCAAAATTTATAAAATGAAAGCAACAGACTACATTATGCCAAAGTCATGAATTATACAATTTTAAACATTACAGCTATGCTGTTTAGTGTTTCAAAAGTAACAAATGGCTAAATTAGAAATCCTACTGCAAAACTGTAAACGTTTGCTTTTCAGAGCTCACAAATATGGACTGCATGATTTTGTATGTTGCAGCTGTAAATTACCACTCTTTTAAATGCATCAATGAAACATGGAATGTATGATGTCGCAAGAACGAATTACGAAATTTTCAGTATCACGTTTCTGACAAGTAAAATTGTGGGCACTCACAGTTGCTGGGAAATGAGAAATTTTAATTTGTTTAATTGCAAACTACTGTATTACAGACTACATAATAGAGATATATCAGTATTTTTCATACTGCATTTGTAAATCACCAGATTTCAGGCAGTATATATGTGAAATATTTGAATTTAAGATGTCACAGCTGTGAACTGTAAAATGTATGCTGTCATAGCTGTGAATTTCAGCATTTCATTTTTCAAAGATCTAAACTATGTCTACCTACAATGTGTGGCCTCTTTGGGATTGTGCTTTGATTTTCTACAAAGTTTGATCTTTTTTTTCACATTATCTAGTTTACCCTGTCTGTGGTAAAGCAAGAGCATATGAAAGAAGTTCCTTATTTAATTACAACGGATTTCATAAAGCATTTTAGTAAAATATTATTTTGCCAAAATGAGAGCATAATCTGCTTTAATTAAAATGCCAGTTACCCTTCCTATATTTAATCCCCAAAACAGTACAAGATAGTAACTCTGATCAAGTAATACTTCCCATTTCTTTGTATGGCAAATGCTTCACTGTTAAGATGGCATTTTCTGCCCCAGAGTGTGACAAGGGTACCATGACCATAATACCACTAGACTATTACGTAGTGGAGTTTCATCCTGTGTGAATATCCCAAAGAATATTTAACTAAAATGCACTAAGAGAGTAAGCAGTACTTACATCACCCTTACAATCCTATACAGTTACGACACAGCATTATACTTTCAATGCATCTGATTTCTTTTTTGTCTCATGAGCAGTCACTTCATATTTACTGTAGCAACACTAAAGGTCTAACGTTCCATACAGAAAGCAAATGGATGAATCAGAATCAGGTGCTGTATATTTTTATAATCTTATTTTAAAAAATAAATTACCTGAAGCTCATTCTTTCTTTTTTTTAGCTTTTAACTGTTAAACGATGTATTCATGTGTTGCTCATTGTTACATCCTTATCTTTGTATACTTTCTTTCTTCAAACGTCTTAACAGCTTATTAAAAATTGGATTTCTAGTTCTCTATGTTTGATATATTTCTGTGTATCAGACTGTTTAAAAAACTTCTTTGCAACAGGTTTACCATCTATCCTAGACAGCTCTGATCTGGACTATCTTCTCCTGGGAAAAAAAAAATATGTCTTGGCTTTGCAGTAAAAATGATATCTCTTAATTTTCTTCTAAATGTTGCAGAAAACTATAATTCTGAAACAAGGTTCTGCGACAATAAGTCTTACTTTGGATAATAAAGTCAAACAAAATATTTTAAAATAATAATAAAATTGTTGATCTCCCAGTGAAAACTCATGATTCAGTAAGAAATGTCTGTACCTTGAAAGTCTCAGGGTATGACCCAGAGAAAATTGCGTTTTAGGTTCACTTGGTCCAGATTTCTTCATGCTATGTTTGCACTGTTTTGCTCATATTACTACAAATTATTTTGTGTTTTACCATTAAAGCCAGCTTTTACAAGTATGCAAACCACCAACATGGAGATTACAGGCTGAGAAAGAAATACCCTCTTAATTTGATTGTCTGTCATTTCTGCACATTTAATTCAAGCATTCCATATATTATAATTTAAAACTACATGTTAAGAAAATGTTGCCCTTATTGAGCCTCTTTGTGTTAAGATTAATATTATATTGGTATCAAACACTTAATGCTATTGAGTATCTCAGGGTCAACTTGTTTAAAAAATTTTCCAGTGAACAGTCTGGCTTTGAGCATCTAATAAAGATGGTAAACCTAACTAATAACTACAACTGCTATGTTAAATCAGCAATTCCATCTGATAAAAAGTACATTTTAAAGACTTGGTGCCTAACAGCAGTAATATATTTGTTCCATGCTGTTATATTTTGCATATTTGCCATCCCTCCGTGTTTTCTGTTTTTAAAATGCTGACATCAGAAAAAAAGGTAAACTGACTTTTTTTCTGTTAAATAATGAAGCACTGTAATTCTGTGAAAAACAATTCTCTAAATGCTTTTTAACCAACAATAATCTGCCAAAATACAGTCTTGCTGAAATTTCTCTGCTACTCATAAAATGTTGTGATTTGGAAACCTAAGTCATAGAATTGCATTGTTCTTCGAGTTAGAATGATTATCCATCAAATGTAAGGTTAAGCAAGGGGCTCTACATATGAAAAATTGCATATTTTGTTTCAAAAGTAGTGCTGATTCAGGTTAAGAAAGGAATTTTTTGGTTTGTCATGCTTCAGTCAAATTTAGCAGACCCTTTTTAAAAGACAACTAAAGCATTCATTATACAAACAAAAGGAATTTATAAAGGATCTGTACAGTAACCATTTTTGATTACTACTGTCCCCAAGCAAGCGTTCTGTCTATTACAAATGCAAATCAAGGCTTTATCTAACAGCAGCTTTAATCACAGTTCTAGTCTCTAACCATATTGAAAGATCTCAACAATCCCTTATGTGAGATCAGCTCATAGGATAATTTTCCTTACATGTACTGTTTGTGTGGCTACTGTTACCAATGCTCCTATAAACTATTATACTGACAACAATATATATGCAATGTTCATCCTTAAGAGTGTATGAGAAATAAGTCCTACTGCTTTGGGCTTTGGCAGTTATCAGCAACACCCAAATAATGTTCACCTTGCAGAGCAGGAGAGAAAATGTATAACCACTGTCTTCCTAGGATTTTAAGTTATTATTAGCCCACTTCCTCTCAGAAGTAATGATATTTATTTATTTATTAATTTACTGAACGTATTAATCCAGGGTGATAAATTTTGACCAATTTCAGTCTCATCTCAGTCAGTAATATGACCATTCATACACAATAAATAACAAAAACATGAACTGACAGTGAATAAAATACAAATAATTTGTGATGATAAAAATACAAAAGTACACAAACCAATAAAGTTCATAGGCTCATAGGTTCATAGGTTGGTTCTAGGCTATCGGCCCCTGGGCCTATACAAGCCTAGCCATAACAATTCCTTGGCTATTTCTTCCCATACTGTTTACTTCCCTGGACCCCTGTCTAGCAGGGCAACTGACATGATCCCCAGGGTGAATTTCCTTTCTTCCATCCAATCATCAAGGTTCCTTTTGAATAGGGCCAAAGAAGCGTTCTGCTTGACATTTATGGGCAGTCTATTCCAGAGTCTGGGAAGTCTCTGGGTCAGGAACCTATCCCTGCTATATGTTTTGTTTATTGTGATGACAAGCTTTAGATCCCTGGACCGTGTGGCTCTGAGGGATTGGGATTTCTTTAAGTGTAGCATGTCCAACAGCTCTGGGTTTGACATGGCCTTGTATGTTAAGCAGAGATCTCCTCAGAGTAGACGATATGCGACAGAGTATAGCTGAAGTTTTTTAAGGCAGTCAGCATAGGGCATCTGCTTTAGGCCTATGATTCCTTTAGTGAGGTATCTCTGTGGCCTTTCCAGTTGTTGCAGATGTCTTGAGAGGTACCAAATGGGGCATTGTATTCTATAATGGGTCTAATGAGGGATGAGTACAGTGGGACAATGACTTACTTTTTCTGAATGAAAAGCTCTTAGTGATGAGGTGTGCCACATAGAAGGATTTCCTGACTGTTGTGGCGATGTGGTTATTAAAGGTGAGACCACTGTCCACCTGTGTCCCTAAGTCTTTTATCACACTTTCGATGTTTAGTGTACTGCCACCTATGTGGTAATTCATAGGTAAATGTTTTTTCCCAAAGGGGATAACTATACATTTCTTGCCATTGAGCTTGAGCCCATGGCTCTAGCACAAAGCATCTGTTTCTGTAAGGCCCTTTTGTAGAGTATGACATCATTTAGGGATTCAATAATGGCTCCCAGTTTGCAGTCATCTGCGAACTTTGTTAGCCAGAGTCCCTTAGTGTTAGCCTGTACTTCAGAGAAGTAGATGCCAAACAAGAGAGGTCCAAGGACTGAACCCTGAGGTACTCCACTTGTCATTTGTCTGGAGCTGGATTTTGGGTCAGCTACTTTTACAGTGTGGGTTCTGTCAATAAGCCAGTTGGCAACCCATCGAGTGATGTAGGGATTAATGGCCAGCTTAGTAAGTTTATCTATGATTCCAGAGTGGAGGATGGTGTCAAAGGCCTTGGTGAGGTCCAAATAGGCTGTGTGGACTGTCTTACCCTCATCCACGGCTCTGGAGACTGATCTGAAGAAGTCAAACAGGTTCAGGAGACAAGATCGTCCCTTCACGAACCTAAACTGGGTGGGGTTCAGTGTTTTAAGGTTGCCAATGTCTTTGTTTATAAGTTCTATGATAATACGTTCCATGGCCTTGCAGATCAGGCCCATCACACTGATAGGGCGGTAGTTCCCAGGATTAAAGGTGGATCCCCCCTTGTGGAGTGGGATAACTGTAGCTGTGCGCCACTCAGTGGGCATGAAGCCTGAGGTGAGGGTATGATTAAACATGACACTTAGGTGAAGTGCCAGTTCATTTTGAAGTTCATGTAGTACACAGCCCGGGATGTCCTCTGGTCCCATAGATGCTGTATTCTTAGCTTTGGAGAGTGCATTTTTTACCTGTGTGGCCGTTATTACATTGCATTGCATTACATTGCTTTACATTTAGGAATATAAAGCAATAAATATATATGGGTTCCATTCGTTTGGTCAACATCTGTTTAATCGACTGCATTTGATCAATTATACAGATAGTCAAGTGTGAGAGATTGACAATCTCTGGTAGAAATATATTCCATTTCACAGTGGATTGTGCAATCTCATAGTGAGTGCATATAATTAACAGGGGTGTTGAGGGTGAAGGGGTAAAACAATGTTTTAAAGTTGAACATACCAAGGTTGTTCCTTGGCGCATGCATGCTAAGAAGTTGAGGTTTTGTTTTTTGACGTAGAGTGGTTTACCTTCAGGATGCTGACATGAGTGTTAATCGACCAACTGAAGGTTCAGCATATATAGACATACATACATATATATATATATATATATATATATATATATATATATATATATATATATATATATATATATATATATATATATATATATATATATATATATATAGTACCTCCCTATGAACCTATAGGAAATTCACCCCGGGAATCACTTCTTTGGCTCTGCTCGACAGTGGCACAGGAAAATAATTTTCTTGGGTGGCGAAAGCAAGGGTACCTTCTTGGCTAGGCTTATATAGGCCCTAGGGCCAATAGCCTACTACCTCCATATGAACCTATATATATATATATATATATATATATATATATATATATATATATATATATAGGTGTCTGAGGTGGGAGAATTGAATCAACAGGAACTAGCAAAGCAGTTAGGGTAAAAGAGAAATAGATTTAGGTTATATGGCTGTTAGGTTGCAGGAACATTTAACTTGATTAAGTAGATGAGATTTTAGTATTCCATGGGACATGGGGTAAAATGAAATGTCTTCATGTTCAGGTGGAAAGGATTCCCATAGTTGGGGGCTGAGGACTGAGAATGAATGATCAGAGGCAGGAAGTTTGGAAAGTGGAATTTGTGTTAAAGGACTGGTATGATTCAGGTTTCTGGGGCTGTATGCTGAGAGGTATCTTATTAGTTTGAGGTTGAAGGAAGGAGAATATGCTCATGTTCACGTAGTAGCTTGAACTGCTGTGAGCATGACGGTAGGTTCATTTGCCTGGGAACCAGTTTGCTTTTTCTAGAGTTATAGAGTGGTATTCAGTTCTTGGGGAATGAGTGATAAATCTGATCTATCCCACCAGAATCTAGCCTCCCAAACATCTCAGATGCCCAGGTGAGAGCTGCTCTCTCTAAAGCAAAAAACACAGCATCAATGGGACCGGACGGTGTCCCCGGCTGTGTGCTACATGAACTCAATGAGGAACTAAACCCACACATAAGGCTGCTGTTTAATCTTAGCCTTACTACAGGATAACTGTGGTCCCACTTCACAAGAAGCGGTAACGGACGACCCTGGAATTACCCCGCCCCTCTGATACAGCCTTGCTTGCGCAAAGCTATGGAGAGGATCATAATAAACTCATAAATAAAGACATTCTGGATCTACCCCAATTGGCTTTTGTCAAGGGCAGATCCCTGCCTTGAACTTGGTCACCTTTCAAAAAAACAGTCACTAATTGATAAGATGGGTTGCAAACTGGCTCAAGGACAGAACCCCAGGGTTAGAGTTGCTGGTGCCCATGTCAGACTCTAAAGCGGTCAATGCGGTGTCCCACAGGGGCTCAATCCTTGCAGGCAAACATAGGGGATTGTGGCTGAACAAAATTGCAGATGACTGCAAACTCCACCACATAATTGACACTCCATCAGACACAGACATCCTCCAGAGAGGTCTCATAGAAATGGATAACTGGTGCCAGAGTCATGGCCTTAAATAAATGCCAAAAATGTATAGTCATACCAGAGACTCCCTACACTATGGAACAGAATTGGATGGGAGATCGTAGGTTTACCCCGGGAATCATCTCTGTGTCACTGCTGGACAGAGGCACAGCAAACTAATGGGTATAGTATTCTCATCCTAAGGGGTGGTAAAAGCCACACACACTCTGGCTAGGCTTATAAATGCCCTAGGGCAGATAGCCTAGTATGAACCTATGAACCTATGAACCCAAATGTTTTCTTTTGTTTTAATGATACTGAAGTTTGTAGCAGATGCTACTGAGACAAGAAGGAGGCAGAACTTGACTTTAAGGAAGTAGGATTTCATTACCTATTGCAACACTGGATAGGTATCACAGAAAAATGGATATTTTTGTGCCCAGAATAGAAGGGAATTCAGTTTTTTTGCATATTTTTTTCTTCTAGAAAAATAAAAAAATTTAGTGAGGAGTCTATACATGAAGGATACTTACTCCATAGGAGCATTGTTGTGGCCATAGATTGTTATAGTATTGGGGGATCTGCTCTAATTCTGAGTGCCAAAGAACATTGCTTTTGTTTGGATGTGTTAAGAATGAGATTTTTTTGTTGATCCATTCACTGAGGCAGAGGAAAACAGATTGTGGTGCATCTTGTATTCTCATTAATGAGTGGTTAGAGCTGTGGAGGACCTGTGAAAACATTGATTCAGTAAGAAATATCTATATCTTAAAACTCTTGCATAGAAAAGAAGAGGAGGGTGAGGAAGATCCAGTGAAAGTTTCTTGATGCATATATAGATAGATAGAGACATAGAAAGATGGATGGATACATAGACAGACAGATATATAGAGAAAGAGAGAGAGAGAGAGAATAGCAGAAGGGTAAGAATATTGCCTCGACAAATTCCTTTGAATAGATAGGAAGTGTTTGCATTACATGAATTCTAGTTATCTCTGAAATATCTGTCTGTAAGATAGCTATGGTACTAAGGAATGACATCAGAGCTGATGCCCAATTCAGTTAGGTGGAATATGAGGGAGGGGTTAGCTAGGCCAAAGGTCTTGGTAAAAAGGTGTAACACCACACAACCCAATATTTTGATCATAGCAGACTCCATTGTGAGACACACTGATGTCCTTCTCACCAGACTTGATAAGGAGAAGCTTACAGTTAGTTGCATGTCAGGGGCCAGGATTCACCAGCACTCAGGTCACTAAACCCCAAGTACCAGCATGACTCAGCCATAGTCCATGTGAGCATAAATTACTTGAGATGTACCTCCCTGAACTAGACAAAGACAGATGAGAGACATGCTTGAACTCTCAGAATATGTGTCACAGGCAGGTATGAGCCTAGCATTAGGCAGCATTCTACCATCTCCACAAGGATGATGCCACCATACCAAAAAAAATGATTGACTTTAATAATTGTCTTAGCTACTGGTGTCATTCCAAAGGGGTCCAATATTTGTCAGCCTTGAAGAAATGATTAACAGGCCACACTGCTTTGCCAGGGATGGTCTTCACCTGTCACTACTAGACTTTTTGGATATCGGCCAAAATATTATCCACCCCTATAGTGCCTTTTTTAGGCATTGCCAAACAGACAAATCTTCCAACATAATACAATGTAATCAAATTAAGTTAAAAGTATTACTGCTTAATGCTAGGAGTCTCAACAAGAAACTACTCTCTCTGGAAGCACTCCTCATCCTGGAGAATGTTGACATCTGTGTAGTTACTGAAACATGGTTCAAAGCCACAGAAAGCACCCACAGCAGTGGATGGCTATGTCTTTCATATATTCCAGTCACCCACTGCACATGAAAGGCAAAATGTGGAGGTGTATTCATCTACATAAAGGATAAGCACACCTCAAGATTGGGCAAACAATATGACATGTTTGAGCTACTCCATGTCCAACAAACCATGGGAAAAATCCATTACCATATCCTTGCTAGCTACAGGTCCCCCACCATGAACCAGAAAACCAATACATAACACCTGAATTTACTAGAATCACTTACCATTCAGTCCAATACCATACTCATGGGTAATTTAAATTACCCCTCCGTTAAATGGGACTCATACATGACTACTAACATGCAGGCTCCAAGATTTCTAGACATTGTCAGTGCAAATTCCCTGAAGCAGCTAGTCTACACTCCCTAGGGGTGCAAATATCCTAGTATTTCAATTATCCCTCCATTAAATGGGCCTCATACATGACTACTAACATGCAGGCTCCAAGATTTCTAGACATTGACAATGCAAATTCCATGGAGCAGCTAGTCTACACTCCCTAGGGGTGCAAATATCCTAGGCTTCGTACTCACAAATATGGGAGAGCATTGCAACCTGGTGTAATGTCCTTCAAGCCCCCCAAACACAGAAAACACAGACGCCTATGCAGAGGCATACACACAAGCCTGTATGACCATATAAACAAATGCACAGAAACAGCAGTACCACACCAAAATAAGCCACCCTGGCAGACCACTGGTTTAAATAGGTTGTACATCAAAATAAAGAAAATATTGTCTAGAAGTAAGACAGAATGTGCACAACAGAGCAAAAGCTCCCTCATTAGTCTAAACAAGCAAATCAGGAGATTAATTAAGTCTTCAAACGCAAATTTTGAAGCAAAAATAGATTTCCACTCTAAGGATAAATATAAGGCGTTTCTCAGTTATGTCTGCAATCTTAAAGGCAATGCCCAGCAATGTACAGAATTAGTTGCAGATGGCATCACCTATACTCAGCCAGAAGATATAGCAAATCTGCTGGTCAATAAATTCAGCTGAAATTTCACCACATATCACTGCTATTTGAACCCCAAGAAATACCCTCCATCATTCCTCTATCAATTATCACCAAAGAACAGCTTGCCACCGTGCTCTCTAAAGCCAAAAACGTAGCTTTGATGGGTTCCAACAATATCCCAGGATGCCTCTTAAATAACTTGAAACAGGGTCTTTCAGGCCAACTAAGATCTTTATTTAACTACAGCTTCCATACTGGGTCTGTCCCTGTGGAGTGGAGGGCAGCAACAGTCATCCCTCTCATAAAGAGGAACATCAACAGAGCCGGGAAATTACAGACCCCTAATTTTGACTAGTCTTATATGCAAGGCCATGGAAAGAATAATCATGGACCTGATAAATAATGACACAGGAAAACACCTGGACTCAACCCAGTTTGGCTTTGTCAAGGGCAGGTCATGCCAGCTCAAACTGGTGGACGTCTCTGAGAAAGTCACTAGGGCCATGGTCAGGGTAAAACAGTGAATTCTACCTACCTTGACCTGGCCAAGGAATCTCACACAATTTCCCATTCAGGTATTATAGATAAACTCACAAAACTGGGTGTAAATCCCTACATCACCAGATGGATAGCCAAATGGCTCATGGACAGGGCACATGTTTTAGTGTTGGTGAATTCAGATCCAGCAAGAGGCCAGTTATTAGTGGTGTGCCACATGGTTCAGTGCTGGGACCTCTCCTGTTCAGAATACATTTCTCTGAAGTCAATGCTAATGCAGAAGGCCTTTGGCTAACTAAGATTGCCGGCAACTACAAGATGGGGACAATCACTGAATCCTTCAGTGATGTAGATATCCTTCAGAATGGTCTCACTCAGACAAATGATTGGTACCATAGCCATGGCCTAAAGCTAAATGCAAAAAAATGCATAATCATACACTTTGGGAAGTCAAATACCCCTGCAATTTAAACATTAATAGCACACCCCTAAGAGTGAACTCACAAGTGAGAGATCTAGGTACGCAGATAGGTGGTAGCCTGAACTTTGCCTGCCATGTGTCCACAGTGGTGAGACAGTCCTTCTATGGGGCACATCTTATAAGTAAAGGCATGGCATCTAGATCGAAGGAAGTTATATCCGCACTCTACTCGGCCATTGGCAGACCAATAATTGAGCACAATGTACCTTTTGGCATGCACTTGACTAGGCACTTGCAACAGTTAGAGTGGCCTCAGAGGTTCCTTACAAAAAAATACTGGGTGTAAACAACATGTTCTATCTGTATAGAAAAAAAGCCATATCCCTTTACTCTGTCTCCTACTGACTCTAAAGGGGTGATCTATGCATAACCTACAAGGCACTCACAAATCCAGTCCTGATGGAACTGTTACACATTTGCAAGGCAAACTGCACAAGGGTCACCCAATCTAGGGATCTAAACCTGGTCTGTGAAATGAACAAAACATGCTGGAGTGATAGATATGTATCTCAGAGATTACCCCTTCTCTAGAACAGGCTACCTATTCACGTAAAACAGAGCCCTTCCCTGGCCCTTTCCAAATGCAGTTTGGATCACTAGATGGGGAATCATAAATTCATTCCTGGGGTGGTGCTCATGTCCCTTATGGACAGAGGCAGTTTGTAAAATACTCAAAGGCATAGGTACAAACCTAAGCCATCCTCTGGGCCTTAGGGATCGGAAATCAGGTAAAATTCGGGTAATAATGGCTAGGCTTGTAAGGGCTCTTAAGCCATTAGCCTAGTAATTTCCTATGAACCTACAGACCCGAAAAATGGATGTAGCTAGCATACCCTTGTCAAATGACATGACAATGTCATCCACACATTTCCATATGTCTGTGAAAGTGCTCCTATCTGACCAGAACCCATGCTGTTTATGAGAGACAGAAGATATTTTGAGATACAGTTTTTAAGTTGAAGATAAACATTTTTTTTCAAAGATATTTTGGCTAAAACAATTACATTAACTCATACACAAACAGTGATTTCCAGGAGGGGTTAACAATACATTTTTCAGTACAACAACACCTTTCTGCTTCTATGCTAACATGCTGCCATGCTCCCTCCACCCCATCCAGGTCAGTCTAGCACATCAAGAACACAATTACTTCATACTTTTAAAATCACCCAGCTATACTATTAACTTATGATAGACAAGGCTGAGTGATATGTCTTCAGAATACAAATAACTGTTATAATGCACTAGTTTTGCTTAACAACCCTTGTACAAATAACAAGCTACCACCTTTTGAAATTGAATAGTGAAGCTCTTTACCTTAATTAAGCAATGCACTTTGAAAAATAAATATACAAACAAGCTCTTGCACATAGAAATATAAAATGAAATACTTTGAAAAGGCATATGGCATTAAAAACACTGACCACCAGCTAGCTGGTTATAGGATTTCACCTGTGCTCTCAACCCGTAAAGTTCACTGAAACTCCAAGTAGAAAGAAAAGAGTTAACTGCAACACAATGTTTTGGGAAAAAACAAATTCCTTGAAAAAAATTCCAGAAAGGTGTCCCAGAATAATGCAACATTGAGAAATATTCAGTTACCACTATTCCTTCATCCATACGTTCTAATTTTGGCAGTGGAGTCCTGGCTCTGAACGAAAGTAGCCTAAAGCTCTTTTAATTGCTGGGAGTAGAGGAGGATCTGAAACAATTTCACTTTTCAAAGTTCTACTACTCTTTTCCATAAAAAATGCAGGTTTTGTACATTTTGCCAAATTTCACATATATTTGCTGCATCTCTACTGAAAAAACATACATACATAAATGTTTGTATGGCTTTTCGCGGCTATAAAACACTTTGCTCAGTGCTGACATCTACAGAAATGGAATCATTCAGCCAACACTTATCAGTTTACAATGTAAAGCAGCATGAAAGGAGAAAAGAAGGCAATTAATTAAGCTTTGTTCCCCCAGATTCAAATATACAAAAGACTGTCTTAGGGTAGGCAGGAAAGAGTCAGCCCAGTCAAGAAGTTCTCTCAATGATCTTAGAACTATATTACTTCAATGAAAATCATGAGCTTGGTTGAACCAGTGAGACGATTCCTGAGCAGTTCAAACAATGCACGCAAGCATACAGCGATAGTGAAGGTAAATTCAAGGATGGGGTGCCTAGACGAAATACTTTTTAAAAGGTGGTCAAGAATGGATGTCCTAACAGTAATGTTTACTGAAAATATGGACTGCAGACTAAGTATCCATTACTGGACTGGATGATCCACAATAGAGTATTTGCTAAAGGTGTGCACTGGTGACAAAGTGGCCATGGCACAGTCTGCATCACCACATTCTTGAAGCACGCACTAGAGGTGGCTACCACACTAGTGGAATGCATTTTTAAAAGCATTAGAAAAGTCTCTAATATTCTTAGTGACAGGAGACAAATGCCTAACCATTTTCATAGGACTGCTTAATTACTGGTTTTACTTCTTGTTATGGAGAAAAGAAGACAATTACTTGGTCCATTTTATTTATTTTCTTATCGTTTGTTAATCAGGTGGTGGGCTGGTACAAGACCCTTTTCAGGCACATCCCAGGCCTAACTCTGATTGCATTGTCATACAGCACATTCACACAAGGTAAAAACAAACATTCTAATAAAATATGTACAACATATACATAGTTCTATAAAGTTGAAATATTGGTCTTGTACAAGTACAAAACACTAGCAGGTCAGCAATTATCAACATGAGCTACCAGGCTAAAGGGACTGGGCTTTCATTGTATGAATGAGCATGACTCTTAACTAGGAAAAATCAAAGCCATTGCAAGACATCAGTGGTGTGAATCAAATATTCATCTCCCCATTTCTTGACTATAGGGAAAACAATGAACTTTGTCTAACAGAAAATTCAGAAACCTCCTTAATTAGGATTTGTAGGTTCTTCCTTGAGAAAACACAGTTTCATTGGGGTTGGGAAATTAGGCAAGGTGCTTTACACATTAAAGCATACAGTGGCTCTGTTATTCTCCCAGCCACAATGACAGCATCCAGGAATAAGATCTTCCAGGAGATGAAGTTCTATCTTGCAAGAGAAACTGACTTTATAGATTCATATATCCTCTATGGCAAAGGATGAAGAGGATCCTCTACACATTGTTTGGACAGTATCAGCTGGGTCAGACTCCTTTCCTCTGTTAGACTAGCCATGAATAAACTTAGGCCAACATCAAACAGCTGCTTTAGGTTCAGCACAATACTAAATTGTCAACTTGGTGAAGAGTTCTTGATCCTTAATGAGAAAAAAAAATGCTTCCATTTATCAACGTAGGTAAGCATGTCGACAATATTATGGCTAATGACTCACCACAGAGAGTCCATTCACAGATCTAAATAATTCCTTATGTAAGACAAGACAAGACAAAATGAAAGAAGCCTTTAAAAAGTCACATAATCAGATACACAGGAAGGCTCAGAAGAGGGACTGGTAGAGGGGGTGCAGGATCCATATCTAGAATAGACCTTCCTTAGACCTTGAAGAGTAGGAACCGAGAACCACAGCCCACCAAGGGCTAACCATGACTGATATGATGTATCAAGGACTAGCTTCTATCCACTAAAGCATCTTTATATTGAACATTGTAAAGGGAACAATGAAAATGTAAGCTGTCATAAAAAAATAAATAATTACATAAGAGTAAAGATTTGAACTTTGCTCTGCACTACTGTCCAATTAGGGAGTTCTTACATTCAGACAACAAGAATAATGGCCTTGCTTACCACTGACTCCAGAAACACTAGCATAAATTGGATTCTATTTAGCAACACATTTTCATGTAACAAAACATATTTTTTGCTCCTGGTTTCCCAGTGACTATCATGCTACAATCCCCTGCCTGCCCAACTAGCTCATTCTTTCCCCAGAAAGTGACACCCTCCACAGTCCATTAGTTCATTGTAGAGGTAAGGGTGAAAGCTGGAGGTGGTATCATCATCCTTGGAGAACTGAAAATATTCTGCTTAAATCCTAGCTATTCCAATTTCACAAGCCCAGTGGCATGCTCAGGGCTTAGAGAGCAACAATTCTTTGAGCGGGTACATCATCCACTTTTCCAGGTGACAAACTCCTCAGAAAGCCTTTCCCTTGAGAAATGGGTGCTCACATGTGGTTTTCAATCTCCATTAGGAATTCTACAATTAAAAGTACACCCTAGACTTGTACACACCCACCAAGTACTCCTTCAGTGATTTAGGTTACTAGTCAAACCAGGCTCATATAGGTCATAATAACAGCTTTATTTATCTCTATACCATGAAGCTAGGTAGTATTTTACAACAAACTTGTACACTTTTTCAAACATTATGTACATAACAGTCAGACAGTCAAAAATAGTCAAGCAAAACATCATTCAAAGGCCATGGCTCAGAAAGAGACTTGTCTGGGCTGGGGACAGAAGAAGCATAGAAGGAGTGACTGACCTATTGACCTATGAAGGAGCATATGTTTGTCCCACTCCCCATTGCCCTTCTAGCTAGGTGTGTATACATCATCATGCTGAAAGAGAGAGGGATGTTAAGACTAGTAAAAATCCCAGAGCTGCTATAATAAAGTAGGGAAGGGTGGATGGTTCTTTAGCCGGGGACAAATCCTCATTGCCCACTCTGACCACAGTCCACAGGGGTAAGCCAGACTACGTGGTTATGAAATGGTCCCACCTTCCTCTAGTATCCAGTATACTGATGAGAGAGCAGCCATGGGGGGGGGGAGTAGAAGGCAGTTTACAATGTGCATCAATAGTTGATATTAAATAAAATGCAAGGGTAGAGGTTGGCTCCAAAAAACATTGGAACAGGCTACAGAATAACAGATATGTTCCTAACATATTGGTTGATTTGTGAGTGGACTCTCTGCAGTGTGTCATTAGCTGTAATATCCTTCCTTCCTTTCTCTCTCACTTCAGCTACTTTTCCCAGAAGCTTCTACATATGGTGATCTATCCCCCCACAGACACATACCACAATGTCAAGCAATGCACTAGTAGAGCATTCCTAGTCCCTGTGCACACCAGATCATGATCTCATCCATCAATAATCACATTCATGCAAATCAAAATAAAATATGAAATAATTTGACACTGTACATGGATATATAGACATGTATAAATACATTTCCCCAGCTTACAGTGAAGTCAAAAACAGCTTCACTTACCTATTAAGTAAGTAGATTCGTATGTGACCATTTTCAGTTACAACATGGATAAAACTGCACTGTAAAACACAATAAAGTCATAAAATCTGATCTATTGGACATTAAAAACATATTTTAAATACAGAACTATCTTTTTCATAATATTTTTATAAATATACAACATAATCAATTACAAGCCAGCTATATAAAGTATACATATAATGAACATGGAATGACAAAAAATACAGAAGTGCACAATAACATATAATGAATACTGAACAGCACAGCACTTCATCATTAAATAAATTTCATAAAAAATGTACAAAAGTAAAGAAAAAAATCAAAGACAAACCAACAGTATAGCAAGAGTTTAAAGTGCATAATATCTATGTGTTCAAATATATCATTAGTAATTTAGAATATTGTTAAAATTTTGTGAAAGAATTTCAAATTCTAGAAGAAAAATATAGTTAACAGCTTTCTCCTTTTTTCTCAAAGGTATTGTATGTATGTACATAAATAATGTGTAAAACAAAAACATTCACCACCACTTTGCGAGGAAACAGACAACTTTTAATCAAAATAAAAAAGTTTAAAATGTCACCTGTAAGTGCTTTCACAACACAGTGTTGCTTCTTCAGACCATTCAGACACATAGCAAAACCACAATTTTATATAGTTAAAACAATTAACAAGCCATCCAATAAACAGCAAAAATCAATTAAAAACATCAATTAGTAATCTAATGTGCATATCTAATGGCCTCAGCAGACCTTTTAACCAATCATAAAACTCTTTGAAATCTCACCATATCAAGATGATGGCAAAAAACATACTGTCCCATCAAAATCCAGTTTAGTCTGTAATTTCATTGGTTGAGTCGTCTCGCTGGTTGACTTACACTAATGGAATAATGAGCCAGTCAGAAAGATATGGCTCAACAGAATTAAAAACATAAATTTAACCTAAACCATACAAAATGCTTTTGCAATCCAATGTAGACTCAGGATTTTAAGAATGTATAAGTCATTGTATTTAGCTGTCTCACATACCAAAGTTACCCCCCCGCCAAGAAGGCTATCAAAATCATCCACTATGATGAAAACCATTTAAGTTACGAGATATTCATTCCTAATTCATTATATCCGTTGGTAGTAAATATGTGTTTCAACTAAAACATCTTAAGACATAAACAATATAAAAACTATTATTAGTGATTTACACATAACAACATATCACTATGCTATTAAAGTCAATATTAGCATTAATAGAGAATCAAAATCAAGAATTCATGATTTTAACCAATCAAAGACCACTTCAAAGATTGGTTAGAATCTGCTACCATAAGTTCCTATTGGTTGGGAGTCACGTAAACCTCCTATCAAAACTGTATACAATAAACCAATCTAAACATGATCAGCACAAAATCTACCTATCAAAGTTCCTATATGCAAAGTACTGCACTAAAACAGTGAATGGCCTATGTATTGGCTCTAAGAACTTAAAGTTTGGTTCATTCAAATGACTGCATCTAGACCTAAAAGACTATATAGGTCTGAAGTATCGCAAACCATGAGCCAAAACGTTTATTAATTGATAGTGTGAAATATCAAAGGATAGTTGCTCACCACGGAAAAATATATGTCAGTATCAATCTTCTCCATCTAAGTAGTCAAACATTTTAAATTATACAAATATACTAGCGAAAATCACAACTAGAGACAGTGCACTTCAAAACATTGTTGAATAGGATTGCCACCTTTTCAAATGCCCAAAGTGGGACATTTTTGGTACAAACATCAGATTTTACAGGGTGAAGCATACCCACAGCCAGTACAAAGGACAGAACTTCACCTTTTTGCCTAAATAAAAGTTTATTTGTGTAGCATTTTAGTTGCTTATTCTGTTTCTTATAACATTTAGTTGTTTCAGATACAGTATAACTGTTGTATGCAACTATTACATAAAATATAGGAAATAATTTTGCCCTAAAATCTCAGGACAATTGCCATTTTTTTCAATTTTTTTTGCAGGACGCAACTGCCCAAAGACGGACTGTCCCTCGCAAAGTGGGACAGGTGGTAACCCTAGTGTAGAAGTAACATCAGAGCAAGAGTCAAAGCTCTGTAGTTAACCAATTGAGAACTATTTCAAAGGTTGGTTGAAATCAGCTATCCTGCACTCCTATTAGTGCATAGAAGCACTTAGCCTCCTATCAAGATGGCATCAGTAAAGCCAATAAGAACTTATCCCGCACGAAAATAGCCTATCAAAATATGCTAGCACAATACAATATGACAAAACAATGCAGCTGTTCCATAAACATGTAGCTGATCTATTAAAACAATTCAGACTAAATAACTGTGGGGTGTAAATCAAAAACATCAAAAACTAAGTTCTACATGGTCAAAATGGCCACACATCAGTGCCAAACAACATCTTAGTAACCTGAACATTTACAATGTAAAATAAAGAGATCCAAATAGATGGTATTATTGTTGTATGTAGAGGCTGCACCTGTGAATATTAATGGAGACCCTCCAGTGCTGCCAACATACGACTTACAACACCAACTGACCTAGTATAGATTCATTGTAAATGACAAAAATCTGAGTGCATGATGAACTAAAGGACACCCTAGTACTACTGCTAGCACTGCGACAATAGAAATCATCAATAAATACCTAAAAATAGATGGCATGGTAATAGTATAGCCCAAAACAACTCTAAACCAAGACCTTCTATCTCTCAGCAGTGATGCTCAATAACTCGTGGATTCTAATAAGTCATGTTATTGGCTTTGGATACTTATTACACCATATAGTATAGGTAAAAATCAATGCAGATGAAAACTTCCAACCATTGACTGTGACAAAC
This sequence comes from Protopterus annectens, assembly GCF_019279795.1. Lineage (NCBI taxonomy): Eukaryota > Metazoa > Chordata > Ceratodontiformes > Protopteridae > Protopterus > Protopterus annectens. Next base: position 1,201,395,834 of record NC_056743.1, on the reverse strand, counting down.
AATTAAAAATAACTGGGCATTTAACAATATAGAAGAAGGCATCATAATGCATATTAACAAACAAATCTGATGTCATCAGCCATTAAGGTCATATCTACACTCATTGCCCAGATCAACCTCAGAACCTAACACATTGTCAAACTGCCATTTCACACTGAGCTAATCGGAGGAAGAGCACTGAGCAAACTGATCTGTGATATATAACATTAAGTATCCTGATTATTTGCTTATTTTTATGAGTTATTTATAGCACTTTTATTGTCTGTAAATACCTTTCTAGCTACTTTCACTGTGGGTGAGATACTAACTAGAAATTTTCTACAATTGTTAAGCATCTGGATAGGTTTGTTTGTTCTGATTTTTCCATATTCAGGCTTGTGTTTTGGGCCTAGTTGTTTGTTGGTAGAGGCTGTGTATCTGAGCACATGTTCCAGGCCATCTTAGTTTAGCCAAAGCAAGTATAGCATTTCAGTGAGAGTGAAGTGTTTATGGTCATTGGCTGATTGGGGTTACCTGGACTACGGCTTGGAGTAAGCACCTCATTGGTTCTTTCGAGCTTAGTTTTTTAAATTTGCTCCAGGTTTCAACTTTGTTATTTAAGAAGTTAACTTGTGAGTATTTCTGCCATTTTACTGAGCTAATCAGAGGAAGGGCACTGAGCAAACTGATCTGTGATATATAACATTAAGTATCCTGTTTTTTGCTTATTTTTACAAGTTATTTAAAGCACTTTTATTGTCTGCAAATACTTTTCTAGCTAGTTTCACTGTGTGTGAGGTATTAACTAGAAATGTTCTACAATTGTTAAGCATCTGGTTGGGCTTGTTTGATCTGATTTTTCCATATTCAGGCTTGTGTTTTGGGCCTAGTTGTTTGCTGGTAGAGGCTGTGTGTCTGAGCACATGTTCCAGGCCATCTTAGTTTACCAAGGCAAGTATAGCATTTCAGTGAGAGTGAAGTGTTTACGGTCATTGGCTGATTGTGATTACACGGCCTATGGCTTGGAGTAAGCACCTCATTGGTTCTTTAGAGCATTTTTTTTAAAGTTGTTTCAGGTTACAACTTTGTTACTTAAGAAGATAACTTGTGAGGGTTTCTTCCATTTCACACTGAGCTAATCGGAGGATGGGCATTGAGCAAACTGATCTGTGATATATAACAATTAGTATCCTGTTTTTCTGCTTAGTTTTATGACTTATTTATAGCACTTTTATTGTCTGCAAATACTTTTCTAGCTAGTATCACTGTGTGTGAGGTATTAACTAGAACTTTTCTACAATTGTTAAGCATCTGGTTGAGTTTGTTCTGATTTTTTCCATATTCAGGCTTGTGTTTTGGGCATAGTTGTTTGTAGGAAGAGGCTGTGTGTCTGAGCACATGTTCCAGGCCATCTTAGTTTAGCCAAGGCAAGCATAGCATTTCAGTGAGAGTGAAGTGTTTATGGTCATTGGCTGATTGGGGTTACACGGCCTACGGCTTGGAGTAAGCACCTCATTGGTTCTTTAGAGCATTTTTTTAAAAGTTGTTTCAGGTTTCAACTTTGTTACTTAAGAAGATAACTTGTGAGTGTTTCTGCCATTTCACACTGAGCTAATCGGAGGATGGGCACTGGGCAAACTGATCTGTGATATATAACATTAAGTATCCTGTTTTCTTGCATATTTTTATGAGTTGTTTATAGCACTTTTATTGTCTGCAAATACTTTTCTAGCTAGTTTCACTGTGTATGAGGTATTAACTAGAAATTTCCTACAATTGTTAAGCATCTGGTTGGGTATGTTTGTTCTGATTTTTACATATTCAGGCTTGTGTTTTGGGCCTAGTTGTTTGTTGGTAGAGGCTGTGTGTCTGAGCACATGTTCCAGGCCATCTTAGTTATAGCATTTCAGTGAGAGTGAAATGTTTATGGTCATTGGCTGATTGGGGTTACCTGGACTACGGCTTGGAGTAAGCACCTCATTGGTCCTTTCGAGCTTTTTATTTAAAGTTGTTTCAGGTATCAACTTTGCTACTTAAGAATTTAACTTGTGAGTGTTTCTGCCATTTCACACTGAGCTAAATGGAGGAAGGGCACGGAGCAAACTGATCTGTAATATATAGCATTAAGTATCCTGTTTTTTTTTTTTTTTTGCTTATTTTTAGGAGTTATTTATAGCACTTTTATTGTCTGCAAATACTTTTCTAGCTAGTTTCACTGTGTGTGGGGTATTAACTTGAAATTTTCTACAATTGTTAAGCATATGGTTTGGTTTGTTTGTTCTGATTTTTCCATATTCATGCTTGTGTTTTGGGCCTAGTTGTTTGTTGGTAGAGGCTGTGTGTCTGAGCACATGTTCCAGGCCATCTTAGTTTAGCAAAAGCAAGTGCAACATTTCATTGAGAGTGAAGTGTTGTCTTGGGTTATGAAGAAAGAAACTCAGTGCCTGTCATTAATCAGTGACTTAATTTCTAAATTATTTGCCAGACAACCACACATTTTATGAGGAACAAACCAAACTAAGAAGCAAAAATCTATTCACTCTGTGAAAATCTGGATAGTTGAGAGGTATAGTTCAGCCGGGGCTGTCTTTGAGTTTGCCGCCCTTTCCCCTCACAAAATCATGGTTGAATGGAGCCTCCCCCCTGCAGCCATTCCAATGAACCATTACTTGGTTATTTCACCCCATTTACCATAAACACTTATGTGCATACTACTTTACTTCTACGATGATTTGGACTTCATTTGAAAGTTTTATTTTGCATTTTACAGCACAAACACTAAGACATCTGCTAAATAAAGCAATGCAATCTCACAATGAAAACAGACTTAGCATTAGAACTTCTCTGCCCTTGAAACTCACATTCATTGAAACAGCATTGAAACCCACATTCAAAGAAAATACTTTTTGCCAGTGGCAGATAAAGATTATCTTTGGGCTGTTTTCAAATCATAGGCCCCTTCGACACGAAACATACACGTGGACTTTGATACACCTTCCTGATTGTATTAAATTAAATTCCTTGTACAATATAGTACAGTTGTTAGAGGGTGTTTTAAATTTGTTTTGAACATTTTTCCAGTAAACAATGAAACAAAATGCATGCACCAATAATGACAAAATTGTCCAATTCAGTAAAATTTTCCAGTAAACAATGAAACAAAATGCATGGACCAACAATGACAAAACTGCCCAATTCAGAACATTTCCATCATAAAAGTCTACTCAAACTTCTACAGTCCACCAGTATCAGTAAATATGCACAATCTCTGAAGAAGTAAAATTTATCTAAATAATTCCACATTAAAGAAATCTGTAACTAATGAAGAGGTTGCTGCTAGCAAACAACTTTATATTTCATTGTTTCATCTACAAATAACGTGCCTGTTGCCCTTGAGGAATAAATTGCCTAAGTTGCATTAAAAAAATGATAAGCTAGTAATATTGCAATAGGGAATGGATGGCAAACTGATAACAGGTTCATAGTTACTAGGTATTTTCACCGAAAAGGACTGCAGCATCCACCCCCTTTACAATACAGTACAGTATCAGCAATGCATCTACCTACTGTGGGAGTAGAACCCACAGCCTTCTGCATCAAAAGCAAGTACACTACCTATTGTGCTATTAACAACACAAGCAGACTCGGCATAAGCAGCACTAAACTTCTGTTCCCCTGCAGCTCTCAGCTTCTTGTAAAATCTACTTGACACTCAGCTGCATCTCTGAACTTTGCAGCACAAGAAATCTGGAAAAATCCAAAATTTAAGGGGGGGGGGGGCAAAAGACCAAACAACAGGGACACATTTTAAACACTGCTTGTATAATGTTGGAAAGTTGTTAGAATAAAATGTTGTTACCACCATACATTTCACTGCCAAGTATTGAACCAAGGACCCTGTGCAAAACAGTCAGAGCAATATACCACTATGCCAAATCATCTGTTTTATGAAAGAAAGGAAGACTGAAACTTAACTGGCTATCATTTAGTGAATTCAGTTCTAACCATAGCTGTCAACATCTTAGCACAAAACACCTGAACAAATCCAATAATGGGGGAATACAGCCCCCAAACATATTCAGTGAATTCAGTTATCACCATAGCTCTCAACCTTGGCACAAAAAACCTGGACGAAGCCAATAATGGGGGAATACAGTCCAAAAAATAGGGACAAATACCCATTGATGACACCAGAGCAAACCCACACAAACACAGGGAGGACATGCAGACTACACACAGAAGGCACCCCAGCCAAGAATCAAACCAGACAACAATGCTACCACTGCACTACTGGCTGTGTTAACTTAAGGAACAAAAATACAGAAACCACAGATTTTATGAGGAACAGAACAGAAAATATATGAGGCAAAAATCTGCAAATGTTTTACAAATGGTGGTGGGTAGGGAATTTAGGCTCTTGCCAGTTGGGCCCAAGGTACAGGGTTCAAGCCTTATTCTCTACCCACCACCATGTAGCAGGCCTTATTCTCTACCCACCATGATGTAGCAACTGGGACACACACACACACACACACACACACACACACACACACACACACACACACACACACGCACACACACACACACACACACAAACACACACTGTAGCCCGATCACCTCACCTCCATAAACAGTCTACCGATAAAGTCCTCCGTAGCCTGATCACCTCACCTCCATAAACAGTCTGCCGATAAAGTCCTCAGTAGCCTGATCACCTCACCTCCATAAACAGTCTGCCGATAAAGTCCTCCATAGCCTGATCAACTCACCTCCACAAACAGTCTGCTGATAAAGTCCTCCCTAGCCTGATCACCTCACTCCATAAACAGTCTGCTGATAAAGTCCTCCATAGCCTGATCACCTCACCTCCATAAACAGTCTGCCTATAAAGTCCTCCGTAGCCTGATCACCTCACCTCCATAAACAGTTTGCTGATAAAGTCCTCCATAGCCTGATCGCCTCACCTCCATAAACATTCTGCCGATAAAGTCCTCTGTAGCCCGATCACCTCCATAAACAGTCTGCCTAATTAAGACCTCCATAACTGTCCTCAGCCTGTGCAGGCTGTTTCTAGGTTTCCCTGCGAGACTACGTGAGTAGGCTGGAGCGTCCAGCCTGCAGGTGATGCAGTCTGGTGTGCTTCCGATCTGTGCAATCATCATCTCACAGACCTCTGGACTGGTAGGGAGGAGTTCCCTTCCTTCCCTATTGGGACTGCCTAACTGAGCGGTCTGGTGTTCAAGAAGTAAGCATGCATGCGTGCGTGAGTTCTGGACTGCCTAACACAGCAGTCAGGAACTCAGCATGCATGCGTGAGTTCCGAGACATTCAATTTTAATTTTTTTTTATTTTCATTTTCTAGTGGGGGGACGCAATTATTTTTCTTTTTACAGGTAGGGGGGCTGCAGTCCTGCAGTCCTATAGCACAAGCCGCCCCTGGTTGTTTGTTGGTAGAGGCTGTGTGTCTGAGCACATGTTCTAGGCCATTTTAGTTTAGCCAAGACAAGTATAGTATTTCAGTGAGAGTGAAGTGTTTATGGTCATTGGCTGATTGGGGTTACCCGGACTATGGCTTGGAGTAAGCATCTCATTGTTTCTTTCGAGCTTTTTTTAAAAGGTGTTTCAGGTTTCAACTTTGTTACTTAAGAAGTTAACTTGTGTTTCTGCCATTTCAATGAAAAAATATATCCAACAGCACTAAGGCAATCAAACGGACAACCGATAATAAATGCAAAAGAAGGAATTTATTTTGTTGTCTGCAAATACTTTTCTAGCTTGTTTCACTTTGTGAGGTATTAACTAGACATTTTCTACAATTGTTAAGCATCTTGTTAGGTTTGTTTTCTGATTTTTCCATGTGCGGACTTCTGTTTTTGGCCTAGTTGTTTGTTGGTAGAGGCTGTGTGTCTGAGCACATGGTCCAGGCCATCTTAGTTTAGCCAAGGCAAGTATAGCATTTCAGTGAGAGTGAAGTGCTTATAGTCATTGGCTGATTGGGGTTACCTGGACTACCGCTTGGAATAAGCACTTCATTGGTTCTTTTGAGCTTTTTTTTTAAAGTTGTTTCAGGTTTCAACTTTGTTACTTAAGAAGTTAACTTGTGAGTGTTTCTGCCATTTCATACTGAGCAAACTGATCTGTGATATATAACTTTAAGTATCTTGTTTTTGTGCATATTTTTACAAGTTATTTATAACACTTTTATTGTCTGCAAGCACATTTCTAGCTAGTTTCACTGTGTGTGTGATATTGACTAGAAATGTTCTACAATTGTTAAGCATCTGGTTGGGTTTGTTTGTTCTGATTTTTCCGTATTCAGGCTTGTGTTTTGGGCCTAGTTGTTTGTTGGTAGAGGCTGTGTCTCTGAGCACATGTTCCAGGCCATTTTAGTTTACCCAAGACAAGTACAGCATTTCAGTGAGAGCGAAGTGTTTATGTTCATTGGCTGATTGGGGTTACCTGAACTACGGCTTGGAGTAAGCACCTCATTGGTTCTTTCGAGCTTTTTTAAAAAGTGTTTCAGGTTTCAACTTTGTTACTTAAGAAGTTAACTTGTGAGTGTTTCTGCCATTTCATACTGAGCTAATCAGAGGATGAGCACTGAGTAAACTGATCTGTGATATAAAATTAAGTATCCTGTTTTTTTTGCTCATTTTTACGAGTTATTTATAGCACTTTTATTGTCTGCAAATACTTTTCTGGCTTGTTTCACTGTGTGTGAGGTATTACCTAGAAAATTTCTTCAATTGTTAAGCATCTGGTTGGGTTTGTTTTTTCAGATTTTTAAATATTCAGGCTTGTGTTTTGGGTCTAGTTGTTTGTTGTTAGAGGCTGTGTGTCTGAACACATGTTCCCAGGCCATCTTAGTTTAGCCAAGGCAAGTATAGCATTTCATTGAGAGTGAAGTGCTTATGGTCATTGGCTGATTGGGGTTACCTGGACTACGGCTTGGAGTAAGCACCTCATTGGTTCTTTCAAGCTTTTATTTAAAGTTGTTTCAGGTTTCAACTTAGTTAATTAAGAAGTTAACTTGTGAGTGTTTCTGCCATGTCACACTGAACTAATCGGAGGAAGGGCACTGAGCAAACTTATCTGTGATATATAACATTAAGTATCCTGATTTTTTGCTTTTTTTACAAGTTATTTATTGCACTTTTATTGTCTGCAAATACGTCTCTAGTTTCACTGTGTGCGAGGTATTAACTAGAAATTGTCTACAATTGTTAAGCATTTGGTTGGGTTTCTTTGTTCTGATTTTTCCATATTCAGGCTTGTGTTTTTGGGCCTAGTTGTTTGCTGGTAGAGGCTGTGTGTCTGAGCACATGTTCCAGGCAATCTTAGTTTAGCCAAAGCTAGTGTAGCATTTCAGTGAGAGTGAAGTGTTTATGGTCATTGGCTGATTGGGGTTACCTTGACTACGGCTTGGAGTAAGCACCTCATTGGTTCTTTCGAGCCTTTTTTTTAAAGTTGTTTCAGGTTTCAACCTTGTTACTTAAGAAGTTAACTTGTGAGTGCTATTGCCATTTCACACTGAACTAATCGGAGGAATGGCACTGAGCATACTGATCTGTGATATATAACATTAAGTATCCTGTTTCTTTTTTTGCTTAATTTTACGAGTTATTTATAGCACTTTTATTGTCTGCAGATACTTTTCTAGCTAGTTTCCCTGTGTGTGAGGTATTAACTAGAAATTTTCAACAATTGTTAAGCATCTGGTTGGGTTTGTTTGTTCTGATTTTTCCATATTCAGTCTTGTGTTTTAAGCCTAGTTGTTTGTTGGTAGAAGTTGTGTGTCTATGCACATGTTCCAGGCCATCTTAGTTTAGCCAAGGCAGGTATAGCATTTCAGTGAGAGTGAAGTGTTTGTGGTCATTGGCTGATTGGGGTTACCTGGACAACGGCTTGGAGTAAGCACCTCATTGGTTCTTTGAAGCTTTTTTTTAAAGTTGTTTCAGGTTTCTACTTTGTTACTTAAGAAATTAACTTGTGAGTGTTTCTGCTATTTCACACTGAGCTAATCGGAGGAAGGGCACTGAGCAATCCGATCTGTGATATATTCAGTATCCTGTTTTTTTGCTTATTTTTACAAGGTATTTTTAGCACTGTTATTGTCAGCAAATACATTTCTAGCTAGCTTCACTGTGTTGTGAGGTATTAATTAGAAATTTTCTACAATTGTTAAATATCTGGTTGGGTTTGTTTGTTCTAATTGTTCCATATTCAGGCTTGTGTTTTTGGCCTAGTTGTTTGTTGGTAGAGGCTGTGTGTCTGAGCATATGCGCCAGGCCATCTTAATTTAGCTAAAGCAAGTATAGCATTTCATTGAGAGTAAAGTGTTTATGGTCTTTGGCTGATTGGGGTTACCTTGACTACAGCTTGGAGTAAGCACCTCATTGGTTCTTTTGAGCTTTTTTTAAAGTTGTTTCAGGTTTCAATTTTGTTACTTAAGAAGTTAACTTGTGAGTGTTTCTGCCATTTCACACTGAGCTAATCGGAGGAAGTGCACTGAGCAAACTGATCTGTGATATATAACATTGGGTCCTTTTTTTGCTTATTTTTACGAGTTATTTATAGCACTTTTATTTTCTGCAAATACTTTTCTAGTTAGTTTTACTGTGTGTGAGGTATTAACTAGAACTTTTATACAATTGTTAAGCATCTGGTTAGGTTTGTTTGTTCTGATTTTTCCATATCCAGGCTTGTGTTTTGGGCTTAGTTGTTTTTTGGTAGAGGCTGTGATTCTGAGCACATGTTCCTGGCCATCTTAGTTTAGCCAAAGTAAGTATAGCATTTCAATGAGAGTGAAGTTTTTATGGTCATTGGCTGATTGGGGTTACCTGGACTACGGCTTGGAATAAGCACCTCATTGGTTCTTTCTAGCTTTCTTTTTTAAAGTTGTTTCAGGTTTCAACTTTGTTACTTAAGAATTTAACTTCTGAATGTTACTGCCATTTCACACTGAGCTAATTGGAGAAAGGGCACTGAGCAAAGTAATCTGTGATATATAATAATTAGTATCCTTTTTTTCTTTATTTTTATGAGTGATTTATAGCACTTTTATTGTTTGCAAATACTTTTCTAGCTAGTTTCACTATATGTGAGGTATTAACTAGAAATTTTCTACAATTGTTAAGCATCTGATTGGGTTTGTTTGTTCTGATTTTTGTTTCCCACCCTCCTTCCCTATTGGTATCCTGTTTTATACTTGGTGGCTTTGCAGTTGCTCGCCCCTACTGTAAATTTGATCTGGGATACTCCTCCAGTCGGATGTCATTACCTCATTCTACCTAATCCAGGGAGAACACTTGAGAAGGCCATCCCACTTAGTTTCTGCTCCTCCTTTTCCCTTTCCACTTTACAAAAAAAAAAATCTAAGCTTGTTTCCTGCCTTTCCTGTAAGTCGTCTAGTCCAGATACAGATTTGCTGTATCCAGGACTCTTTGTAAGCTTCTGACCCCCCAAACCTTTCTGTGTTGGAGGGAAACTTTCTAGCTCAATTTTGTTTCTTAGAACTAGTGAGTTTTTTTAGTTTCAGCACTCAGATCTGTTTCTTTGAGCTCAGCACTTGTTCAGAACTCGTTGTAAGCACTAAATAAGCTACAAATTACTACAGTACTCAACTTTCCTCACTTGTCTAGAGGAAAGCAGTTTTTAGTACTTAATAAATAAGCACTTATCCAGGCATGTCTAAGGGTCAGCTCCCAGTGATTTCTCCTGTCTACCTGATGAATCTGGGCATCTTGGGGCAATGCAGCAATTGCCTCATGTACACAGACAACCCTCTCCTCCTACCACCCAATACTACAACCTGTGAGAGATGCACTTATATAGCCAAACTGGAAACAAAGCTTTCTTCACCCAAAACTGGACTAGACAGTCAAGAGGAGAAGGTAAACACTTGCACCACACCACATTCGTCACATAGTCCCTCAAAACCTACACCACCAAAACAGACACATAGAAACAGAAAACACACATCTACATTCATGGAGGCTCTCAATAAAAATCTACCCAAGCAACAGGGACCTCCATAAAAGAAACGCAAGCAACCTTCACCCCCCAACACAACCCAAGTGAGACATAGCCCACAAACTCAGTGTGCCACTCAACCACAGCCCATAAGGCATAACAACGTATCCAACACTCTAGTCATAGGTGACTCTATAGTCAGGCAGACTGATGTTCCACTCACCAGGCTAAACAAGGAGATAGTTACTGTCAGCTGCCTGTTGGGTGCCAGGATCCGCCACATAATGTACGCACTCAGGTCACTCCACAACAAGTACAAATATGACTTTGTCAGTGTCCATGTTGGTGTGTATGACCTGAAACATACCACCCTGGACTACATGAAAAGAGACATGGAGGAGCTGTCCGATCTTTTAGACCAGACAGGTATGACCCTAACCCTGAGTAGCATCCTGCCACAACCCAGAATGATACCACAGTACAAGGACAAAATGATTGACTTCAACAATTGGCTAAGCTTTTGGTGTCATTCTAAGGGGATCCAGTATCTGTCTGCCTGGGATGACGTGATCAACAAACCACGATGCTTTACCAGAGATGGCCTGCACCTGTCGCCCTTGGGATTCGGGATACTGGCTAAGTCTCTTGCCACCCCTATAGTGCCTTTTTTAGCCAAGGTTCAAAGGAAAAATTCACCACAGTAACAGGTACAACAAGCAAATTCTGAGGGTAATTCTACTCAATGCTAGAAGTCTAAACCTCAAAATGCACTCTCTCGAGGCACTCCTTAAAATGGAGAACATCGACATCTGTGCAGTGACAGAGACCTGGTTCAAGGCTCCAGAGAGCACCCCTGCATTACCATGCTATAATTCATACCACACGTTTTGGCAACTAACCTGGACCGAAACACTAAAGGCGGACGCGTGTCCATATTAATTAAGAATATCCACACCTCCAGGCTAATTGCTCAGTATAATGCATCCGAGATTATCCAAGTGCAACTAACTCTGGGCAAGATGGCAATCCAAATTGTAGCTTGCTACAGATCCCCCACCGTGCCCCAGGATTCCCACTCCTCATTTCTTGATACACTGGGAAATATTAGGGTACAACCTAACACCCTAATAATGGGCAATTTCAACTACCCCACCATTAACTGGGAAAACTACTCATGTACCAATTCTTGTGCTCAACGTTTTCTGGAATTCATAAATTCCAACACCTTGGATCAACTTATCCACACCCCCACCAGGGGCAGCAATATCCTAGACCTGGTCATTACCAACATGGGCAACCGGTGTTCCACACCAGAGGTCAATTCATTGTTGGTCAGATCCGACCACAAGCTAATCACCCTAGACATCCACATCCCACTCCCCCCCCCCATAAGGGAAACCACCGTACAAAAATTTCTCCAAAGCCAACTTCATGCTTCTTAAGACAGAAGTGGCAAGCTTCACGACACCCATGCTGAATCCTATACAAATGCACTTTATAAGCACTTACACAAGTGCATGGATCATGCAATCCCTAACAGAACCAAGATGCTATCCTCCAAAAAAAAGGAAGCCAATCTGGTGGTCCCCTGCCATGAACAAACTCTACAACAGAAGAAAGAAACTGTTGTAGAAAAGAGTAAAATCCCATGATTGGAGGAACTCCCTGATCAGCCTCAGTAAGAAGCTGAGATCCCTCATAAAATCCTCTAAAGCTAGTTATGAAAACAAAATTGCCACTGATTCTAAAGACAACCACAAAGCATTCTATAGCTATGTCAAGAATCCCAATGGCAACACTCAGATCTGTTCTGAGTTACAGCACAATGGCACTAAATATACAGAACCAACTGATATTGCCAACATCCTGGCAGATAGGCTCAGGGCTAACTTTAGCCTCTCTCACCCCCTAAAGGGCCCATCTCTATACTGGAAGAATGCAAAGTTCCTATAATCAAGGTGCACAGGTAAAAAAACACACTCTCCAAAGCCAAGAACACAGCATCCATGGGACCTGACAACATCCCAGGCTGCGTTCTACACGAACTACAGAATGAACTGGCATCCCACCTAAGTACCATGTTCAATCATAGCCTCACCTCAGGCTTTGTGTCCACTGAATTGTGCACAGCAACAGTTATCACACTCCACAAAGGGGGAGCCACCACAGACCTCAGGAACTACCGCCCCATTAGCCTGATGAGCCTGGTCTGCAAAGCTATGGAACGTATCATCATGGAACTTATAAACAATGACATTGGTAATCTCCAAACTCTGGACCCTACCCAGTTCAGGTTTGTAAAAGGCAGATCATGTCTCCTAAACCTGATAGACGTCTTTGAAGCGGTCACCAAAGCCATAGATGAGGGTAAGGTGGTTCACACAGCCTATCTAGATCTCGCCAAGGCTTTTGACACCATCCCCCACTCTGAAATTATAGATAAACTCACTAAACTAGGTATAAATCCCTATGTCACAAGATGGGTTGCCAACTGGCTCACTGACAGAACCCACACTGTGAAAGTAGCAAACTCTAAATCCAACTTCAGACCAGTGACAAGTGGAGTACCACAGGGTTCAGTCCTGGGTCCTCTCCTGTTTGCTATCTACTTCTCTGAAGTACAGGCTAACACAGAAGGTCTTTGGGTAACAAAGTTTGCAGATGACTGCAAACTAGGAGCCATAATCAAAACTCCTAACGATGTGGACATCCTACAAAAGGGCCTCACTGAGACAGATGCCTGGTGTCAAAGCCATGGTCTCAAGCTCAATGCCAAAAAGTGCATTGTCTTCTCTTTTGGTAAAAACTCTATACCCATGAACTACCACATAGGTGGTAGTCTACTTAACACTGAAAAGTGTGATAAGAGACCTTGGGACACAGGTGGACAGTAGTCTCTCCTTTGATAATCACATTGCCACAGTAGTCAGGAAATCCTTCTACTTGGCACACCTTATCACAAAAGGTTTCTCATCCAGGAAAAAAAAAGGTCATTGTTCCCCTCTACTCATCACTCATTAGACCCATTATAGAGTACAATGCCCTTTTTGGTATGTACCTCACAAGACATCTACAACAACTGGAAAGGCCACAGATATACCTTACAAAGAGGATTACTGGCCTCAAACAGATGCCCTATGCAGACCATCTCAAAAAACTCCAGCTTTACTCTGTCACATATCGCCTACTCAGAGGCGATCTCTGCCTAACATACAAAGCTATGTCAAACCCAGAGCTGTTGGACATGCTCCACCTAAAGAAATCCCAATCCCTACAAGTTACATGCTCTAGGGACTTAAACCTTGTCACCACAATTGCTGGAGGGATAGATTCCTGTCCCAGAGACTTCCCATACTCTGGAACAAACTACCTATCTATATCAAACAAAGCTCCTCATTAGCACTCTTCAAGAAAAATCTTGACGATTGGATGGGAGATAGGAAATTCACCCCGGGGATCACTTCTTTAGGTCTGCTCGACAGGGACACAGGAAAATAATTTTCTTGGGAGGCAAAAGCCAGTGTACCATTTGGCTAGGCTTATATAGGCCCTAGGGCCAACAGCCTAGTACCTTACCTATGAACCTATGGAAGTACTTTCACTTCCTGCATAAACCTGTTGCTCTCAAAGCAGGTTTTAAAGAAACCTTCCCATTGAGACTGAACTTCTTGTCTGCTTGGAGTTGTTAAATCCATGATAGCTTCCTACATTCAGTTGGATTAGAGGTGTCCCCAAGTCTATTGCCTTGAAAGACCATTTCAGTAACCAGAAACAAAAAACTATGATCTCTACCACCATCGCACACATGTTTGGCCAAAGGATTACTAATATCATCTTGTCTAATATTCCTCAGGTGGTCTCTAATTCTGTCATAAAACATTCTGTTTGTTTTCCCCATATAGAAATGTGGGCATGCAACACACTAGCTAAATACACTACATTCCTAGTCTGGCAGTTAGCAACCACTTTAAACGTATATTTCCTCCCAGTAACTGGATGCCTAAACAAATTGCTGGTGTCAACAAAGTGACAATAGCTGCATTTCCCACACCCAGTGGTGATTATTAATTGTTTTTTAATTGTTTTTTGTTTTTTATTGGATGGCTTGTTAATTGCTTTAACTATATGAAATTGTGGTTTTGCTATGTGTCTGAATGGTCTGAAGAAGCAAAATTGTGTTGTGAAAGTGTGTACTGTTGAGATTTTAAACATTTTTTGTTTTGATTAAAAGTTATCCGTTTCCTCGCAGAGTGGTGGTAAATGTTTTTGTTTTACACATTATTTGCTTTACACCACTAACAACTCTTTCAGGCATGGGCAATAATGCCTTTCTAGCCTGCCACTATACCAAAACAGTTACTCCCATAGTAAGTGTCCGGGATACTCTTAAAAATATCTAACCAAGTGCTTGCTTTAATGTAATTTGGTAGTCTATTCCATGCATTAGCTACGCTCTCTGAGAAGCAATTAGTGCACCTCTCATTTCGATATGATCTTCTACACACGCTGTCTGAGGATTCTCTTCTACATTTTCATAACACCAAACATTCCCACAGACAGTTATCTCCAGAAGAGTAGCTGGCTCAACCAGCACCATGGGCCGGTACTGTGGAGCAGTTTCCCAACCCCCTCCACACTTCAAGTGAAGAGCACAAAAATAAATAAAAATAAAATCACTTCACTGAAATAAGCCAATCCATACATTGTAAGCATCAGCTTATTACAGTTAAATCTATGACCCCTGCCTCCAGCTCTTGCATTGAAGACAAAAAAAAAATGGATGTTCCTTCTATTGGCATATGAACCAGGTGACCAGATGCATGACAACCCCCACTCCACCCCAAACATTCAGGTCCCATTTCTGTGCCCTGCCCCCAACTCTCCCTCAACTCTGTCTGCATGGAGAACTGCAGAGCTTACGCTTTGGCTAAGACAAAAATTCTCCTCCAGCTTATACCCTGCCTGCATGGAGTGCTACAGCACTTTTTTTAGTGAAAAAAAAAATTTAAATTGTAGCAATCTGCTTGCTACAAATGTATCAAAACAGTTGCTACAGTTTATACCCCACCTACACAGAGTACTACAATGCTCTGGTTTTAGTTAAAACAAAAAAGATTATTTTTTTTTATTTTTAAACTGTAGCAAACTGTTTGCTACACTGTAGCAAGCAGTTGAACTACAGTTTAGACCACACATGGAGCACTCGGGTTTAACCACAAATGCAATACTGACTTTTAAAAGACAGTACTGCATTAACAAAAGATCAGGATCATCTGGTCGTGCACCCCCAAAACTTTGCACCTGGGGTAGTTGTCCCTCTTGCCCTGACCTAGCTATGCTACTGGTTGTCTATAAATGCCATATATATAAGAATAAAATCTCCTCTTAAATGTCTATATGAGCCACTGTACAAACTCATGTATTTTATAAAATTTTCACAACCATGGATGTCCTTGACTTATTTCCACTGTACTCTTTCCTATTTACTCTTGCTTGTTTTCTTATATGGTTTCTGTATTGTTATTCCATAGTCAAGTTTGGATATACTGTAACTGTCAAACAATGATTCCATCATTTCTGATTTCCTAGACTTCATAACTCTTTTTACACAACTTATTGTTCTATAACTATCATTAACCAATTGGTTGATATTTATTTATTTTATTTTACATTTGTTGACCGGGCTAGTCCAACTGGATATATGTACATTTTCAGTAGAGGCCCGGGGAGAAAAGCTCCACTACAGATAATAGTAACATCAGGTACAGTATATTTTTAAGACTAGAATGCAACATTTTTACATAGCAGCTTAGTAATCACATAATTGACATTTATTTAAAAGGAAACACAGACAAATATTTATAAGGTAGAGACATGCTCATACACGAATACTGCGATGGTGGTGCTGTGGTAGCGTCGCCTCACAGTAAGGCGTTGTCCTGTTTGATTCTCAGCTAGAGCGTCTTCTGTGGGGAGATATGCGTAAATGGGCATACCTTCATTGAAGGTTGTGCATCAGGGCTGGCAACTCGGCACGTAAAAATCTACTGCCAATCATTAGCGGACCGGAGTTCCGCTGTGGCGACCCCTAACCGGGAAAAGCCGAAAGACACAACAACAAAAAGAGACATGCTCACACAGTAGAGAGCTTGCTAATCAAGTTCAAATTCTGTAGTAGTTTGTAAGAAAGACTAAGTTAGTACCGACTTTAGTTAGCTTACAGCTCATACTCTCCCAGGTTAATGAAAAAGATGGACATAGTGCAGCAGTAGTGAGATAATTATACAGTGAATATGGTAGGAAGGAGATTATTAGTCTGAGCTGGTGCATGGGCATAGCCATTGAGTTTGAAGGTATTCTTTAAGTTGCTTTTTGAAAATTAGTGTAGAGAAAAGAGATGAGAGTTCACTGGGAAGCAGGTTCCAGGTTTTCCCCACAGTGTTGGAGAACAGTGAGTCCCCAGCCTTGTTGGATATATGTATGGATACCAGTAATTTATTTGCTGAGCATAGGGTTGTGAGATTTTTGTAGGGGGTGATAAGGCTAGTGAGTATTGGAGTATTACTAGGATGATAAAAGGTCTTGTGGGTGATAATAAGTTGGTGAAACAGAAGTTCAAGCCAAAGGGTGAAATAGCTACAGACAGAAAACAATCTGTAACTGAAAAGAGACTACAGCTGATACGTAATTGTCATAATGAAAGAATTCAGCTTATAATATAAAAAGAAAAATTTTTATGGGCAGCAGAGAAAGTAGGGAACTAAGCCAGAAAAGAAAACTGGGGAAGAAAAACAGAAAGGAAAAGGGTGTAACTATAATATTAACCAGTGGGAGAAAATATACTGAGTAAAAGCATATACTATGGTGTGTAGTGCCACCTAGTGGTGAAAATTGAAAATGGCAACCGGGGAAGGATACTTCTTGAATGGTAGCCTAGTTAAGCACTAGGAGAGAAAAGTTAAAATCTGGAGGGGCGAGAGGTGCAAGCAGGCTGCGGTCGGCTGCTATCACGCGGCAGGCAAGGTGTATCACTAACAAGTTAACGAGCAAATACTGAAAACTAATATATATCTTAGTGTTAGGCTACATACACTGAGCCTTCTTTAGAATAAGGGGATAACCATACTGAAGGGCGCATTGAGCGGTAAAGGTGTCTTCTCAGTTTAATAGGAGGTGGTGTTCCTTTATTTGTAGTTGCAGTTTTCTTTTCTTTTGCAAGAAACAGAGGGAGCACCCGGTGTAGTAGGCTTAGAAAAACACAAAGCTGGATCTATCCCCAGGTCCTTAGGTGAATCTACAGTTTCCATCACTGTGTGCTGTATTAAATATTCACCTTTCAATTTATGTTTACCAAATCTCATATGCTTAGTTTTTGATATATTTATCAGCATATTGTTCTCCTGTGTCCAAATGGTCAATTTAGTTACATTCTTTTGCAGATATGTCATATCTGTAACACATGTAATCAGTTTACTCATTTCAAGTCATATGCACACAGACAGTAGAACACCTCAGATGAAAAAGACAGAACTGAAAGATACAACTTAAAAAATATGAGCCTAGGACAGAACCATGAGGGACATCTTGATTGTAACCTAGAAATTTACCTGTCCAATTTGTGTAATTTCTCCAAGTCTTTTGGGTTTCTAATACCATGACAGGAATGGACCCGATTCCTAAGTCAAAGTATGATTGAAGTTTGTTAGATTACTATTGTTTAAATCTTTGATGTAAGCCAAAAGTGCTCTTTGAAACACCCACAATGTACCCAGAACTGAGTCTTTCTACAATACATATGGAGGGCCATGTATCAGTAGTATATCTAAATAAGGCTATAAATTCTTTTTTATGAGACCCATTGCTCCTGCTGCTATCAGAAGTGTCTGGGTATCCTTCTTCCACATTGCCTCCTTTCTGCCTGCAATTCCTGATATTTTATGACTTTGTGTTCCTCTGTATGTAAGATACTGTAATCGCTGAGTATAGCAATTTCAATGATCAATGCTACTTTTGTCCTCTTTTCATGGACTACCATACCTGGTTTTCACGCATCTATTTTTGAACTGTTGGTAATGGGTAATTTCATGAGATATCATCATCTCCTTTCAGCTTACCCAGCCACAGCGACAGTCCGCAGAATGATTGTCAGTGGAGTTTTACGGTGTCAAGCTGCCAGCCTGGCACCCAACCTTCCACAGAAGGCAGGTAATCCCATGAGATATAAACTTCATTATTCTATATAATGCCTTGTGGATCATGTTTTCAGTGCTTCCCAACTATTTCAATAGTATAATGTTTGTACAATCCCCAGTGCAACAGTCTTGACACATTATTATGCCTTCTAGTATACAGGCCCTCTGACATTAGTGTATCATACTCAGCAACAAGACATGCGACTATTTCCTGTTCTATTTTACAGAACCTGCACTTGTCTGTTCCTCCCACATGTTCACTGGACTCTGTAAACCAATGTTTACATAGTCCACTATCCTGAGCCACTAATATCAACCTTTCATCTTTTGGTTTAAATTCACCTCTCCTTAATCATTCCTGTATCAAATTCTGATCGACATTAGGTTGTTCCAGGAGTTTTCTATACTTGAAACTATATTTTTCCTTCTCCACATTTATTACCTTTTCATTTGATCCTTCTTATATTCTTTATTTTCTTTTTTTGGTGCATTCAGTTGCTGCCTGATTTTTGTCTTCCTATGCTTTGATTTCCATTCCTGCTTGACACTGTTATACTTCTGCTAAGCTAAGCAGGAAAGTCATCTTAGACTTGTTCTCTCCATGTTTTAAAACTTGCACTAAGTTTGGATCTGGATAGGTGACCAGATATGTATGCAGTTATATGATTCCAGATCTACATATCTAATCAGTTTCTAGATGGTCCATACCACCTTAGGAATGAAGAATAAATAATCTTTGTTATACACTGATTTTTTATATATCATTTGATAATCAAGAAGCATTTTCTTGTTTTCCTGCCCAACTGATCTATTACCTTTTGAGGCCAATCAGTCACTCTAAAACTGTAAGTTAGAACAGGAACAGCAAATCAGTTTATAGCTTGGACTTTGTTTCTAGATGTCAGGGCTGTTTTCAGCATTAATTTTCATCTTTAAAATATTCCTTACTGAGTTTTGTTGATATCTGTTGAAGTTTTATTGTAAATCTTTCACCAATTCCCAAATTTTATACACTCCTTCCTGCTCATATTCCTTTATATCACATTTCAATCCCAGACTGACATTTTCTTGGTGCTGCAGCTTTCCTTATTTAAATGGTGCTTTTGCACATTTATCAAGACCAAATGACTTTCTTATATCATCTGAGAAAGTTTTGATTACTTGGAGTTGTGGTTTCAGTTCCTCATCTGATGAACTATACAGTTTTAAATCAATCCACAAAACTAACATGAGAAATCTTTAAACTTTGTTCTTTACTGGGAACCAAATTGTAAGCATGACATAATCTAAGTAGACAGCTTAATGGGTTAAGGAGCAGCGGTAACAAAGAGTCAGCCTGGAATATCCCAGTTTGAATTTTTATCCCTGGGATAACAAATTGTCCTTTATTATGGCTTGTCTGAAAAGTGTTTTGTCAGTGTTTCATGATCACTATAATGTAACTGATCAATGTAGGCTATATCTTATACATCTGTAAGTACTCCTTTATCCATGAACGTGAAATGCTGTCAAATGCTTCTGTCCAGTCTCTCCATGCTATATTTAGCTAGAGTGTCTTCTGCGTGGAGACATGCGTGAATGGGTGTTCCTTCGTTGAAGGTTGTGCGTCAGGGCTGGTAACTCGGCACGTAAAAATCAACTACCAATCATTAGCGGACTGGAGTTCCGCTGTGGTGACCCCTAACCAGGAAAAGCCGAAAAACACAAACAAACCCTTTTTACAGTTTTTCATTATGACTTTATTTAAAAACAAATGACCCTTTGTTCTATATTACTTTCTTTTATTACTCTGTTGTTCTATTGCCATGACTGTGTTTTCTTCTAAATGACTATAAAATTTTCTGGCATCAATTCCAGTATATAGTTTACACATCATTGGAAGGCAAGTTATTGGTCTATAATTTCTAGGACAGCATACAGTTTTACTCTTAAGGAGGAGTATAACTTTTCCTGTTCTTAACTAGGCTGGAGTATGTTCAGAGTGTGCATATACGTTTTTCTTACTCAGGGCTAAACCTTCATGTAAAGATGTTACAAATCTTCATGCAAAGATGTTAATACTTTTAGCCAGATGTTAGGCAGTGCATCTGGGCCTGGTTTTTTCCATTAGGAGCTTTTCTTATTTTTCTTTCAATCTCTCTGGCTGTTACTTCATCTTATTTCTTATCCTGTACATTTGAACTTCTTACTGTTTCTTTTACTTCTATCCATTCAGTATCTTTGTTATGTTCCACAGGCTCTTCATATATATTTCTCCAAAACATATCTTTCTTCTTCTTCTTTTTTTTTTTTTTTTGGGGGGGGGGGGTGTTTCTATTCCTTTTGCTTTGTTTCACAAGTCTCTATAGAACTTTTTTGGGTCATCAATGAATTGCTTATTTTGCACTTTTCCTTTATATTTATATGCATATCTTCTAAGTTTTTCTGTGTGCTGATATCATTAGTTTACTATTGGCAATAGTGTATGATAAATATTGGTCTGTTCTAATACTGCATGTTGCTTTTATCACATCTATCTTTCTAAATATTTTTGTTGATCTGTTCCCTCTTATATACTTTTCTAACAGTGACACCTCTTGTCTTAATTGCTTTATAGTTTTCTCTATTTGATACTTCCAAGATGACATTTGATTTCTTCACTTCCTCTCCCTTATTGCCCTGTATTTTTGTGGTAAGACTATCTATTATTAATTTAGCTGCACAGTAATATATTCTATTTACTTCTGTTATATCACATGAATTTATTTTAATAGTTTTGATTACTGTGTTCATTTATCAGACTTCTAACATTTTTGGGTATTACTGACTTTCTGTTATCTTTCTTTTATAGAGCTTAATATGTCTATCAATTTCTATTAAATAAAGCAGCTCACCCCTTAGATCATTTTCCTCTAAACTGAGGGCACATTCTTTGTTCTCCTTTTTCTGCAGGCATTCTACAGAAAGTTCCAGAATATCTTCCTGTGACACAGTCTTTTCAGCTGCACCTGTATCATCCATTGACGTTTCATATGGTAACTCGCTGGCTGCGTTAGAGTTGCCACGGTTTCATGCTCCTTCCTTTGAAGTGCAACTCCAAATGAACGTTTGTACTCATTTCCTACTGTAGGCCCAGAGTATCTTCATGTTGCAAGTGATCAGATGCTTCCTTTTCCGGCTGTTTCTCCTTAATTTGAAGACTCATTGTTCCATCATGCTGTGACATTACCAGGGTTGGATTTTCTACACTAAATCCTTCACTTCACAGATAATCCATAACTTCACTTTCTGTTTCTTTAGCTTCACAATTACTAATCCTCTTTTCTACTTCACCCTTTGTTTTCTTACATTTTGTATTGTGAAATTTTCCATATCTTGATGCCTATACCTGTATTTCTCTTCAAATATCTTTGATGCTGCTTTTTGTATTAATTAGTTTTGTTTTCTCCTTTGCCTAAGTATTGCACCATATTAAATCATTTTATTCTTTCCCATATTTATATTTCTTCTTCAGATGTCTCCTGCTCCACCTGTTTTTCCTTAATTTGTGGACTCATTGCTCCATCATACTGTAACATAACCTGTGTTAGACTTTCTACACTAAATCCTTCACTTTGCAGGCATTTCATAACTTCAGATTGTATTTGTTCTGTGCCCCCACCCTCATTTGTGATCTTATTTTTTGTATTGTGAAATGTTCCATATCTGGGTGCATTTGCCTGTATTTCTCTTCAAATATCTTTGGAGCAGTTTTTTTTTTATTGTGTTGGTTTGGTTTTGTCCTTTGCATAAATATTGTACCATATCAGATCTCTCTTTCCTTCCCATGTCCATATTTCTTTCTTATACCTTTCAAAAATCTTTAGGCTTTGTTCTTTATATTTTTCACTTCCTAAGCAATTTCTTTTTCCAAACATACCAAGGTCTCTCTCTTTTTTTAGCATCTTTATTGAATTATCACTTGTGACATAGGTACCTTTACATTTATATAAAAGTAATCAAACTGTATTAACAAGTTAAAATCAACAAACATTATGCTTCACATATATTGCTATATATCATATAACCCAAGCAACATTACAAACATTATTCAATTCCTGACCCTTTTTTAAACAAGAAACATGTTTATTAATCCACCACTTACAACACAGGTAATCATACATGTATATAAATGAAAGCAAACCACAGTCTCTTGGTCTATATAATGCTTTTTATGGATCTGTTGTATTAATGAACACAAATTTACATTTGAAACTTTTGACAGTTTCTCTTGTGCAAATATTTTTCTTTCCTCTAATTTCTCTCTTAATCTTTTTAAATATCTTCTATCTTGAAATTGTGGGCTTGTTGTATAATAGGAACAATACATAATTCTTTCTTATACACAACAGTCCACACTATCATTTTAAGGCTCTTTTCTGGCCTGTCAGTTTTTGTGGATTTTTGTGGACTACTTCCTTCTACAACAGGGGTGGCCATCCTTCCACTGAGCCTGGCCTAACCCAATTGTAGGAATGTTTCTATGTCTTCAGGATTCTACATTGTACTTTTTTTCCAGTGTGCTAGCACTAGTGCGTATACCAGGATTGGGCACGTTTTTTACCATGGGACTTCTGTCAATGATATATGCTATGTAAAATGCATTCTATATTTTAGTGTTGTCTTGCTGAGATTTTGTAAAAGGAGTTTCCACCTCATGAAGATATTCACCCAGACTTAAGGATGGATTCAGTTCCAGCAATACTACTCTCCTTTGCTTGCTGATTTTATCATCTCTGCATTTGGACTCCTAATTGTTGTGTGATACTTGCCATGCCATTGTTTGTAAGCCATGCAGCTACCCATCTTATCAAGATTGCATCAATATCTTGTTGTTCTAATTTATTGATCAATGTTTTGTGCATGACCCTATCAAATGCTGAAGTTAAGTCTACATAAATTATATCATAGCACAATATTTAATTTACAGATGTTATAATATTGTTATAGAACATCATATTACAGGAGTTATAAATCTATTTTCAACATATGCACGCTGATATATGCTTTCAAGTTCAAGCCTTTCTAATTCTGGCAACAAAATAACCTTCTTCATTACTGTTCCATAACATGAAAGTAAACTTCTGGCTAGGTATGTCTGAATTTGTTGTATTCTCCTTTCCCTTATGGATAGGTTTAACAGGTGCATGTGTCCAGTCTTGAAGAATCTTTCCACACTTAAGTGACCTAGTCAGTGACAGATATAAAGGTACTATAAGTTCATGCCAAAGTATTCTCAGCTCATTATTATCAATTCTGTCTCCTCCCTGTGCATTGTTTGGGTCCAGTTTGTATAGTTCTTTTTCAATATAATCTAATTTAATTTCAGTATCTAAAGTTACCTGGATATTATGAGGACTATTTATCATCCCCTTTGTGGAGTCAAACTGCTTTGCATTAGATTTTATAAATATATCCATAATATGTTGTGTCTGAGTATAAATTTTAGAATCTATACACACATTATTAATTTTGTATGTCTTTACTCCTACACCATCTTATGTTTCTCCAAAATTGTTTCCTACTATGCTCAATAGCTTTATATAAATTTTCTTCAAATTTTTCTTGATCCTGTTTCATACTGTGTTCAGTTTGTCTGTACAGCTTATTTTAGTTTTCAAAGTTATAGTTTGACTACTTTTCCATTTCTTATATTTTTTTGTTTCTCATCTTAATTATTTTGTTCATATAGTATTTAGTACACTGTACAAGATACTTGTGCTTTAGCAAATCATTAATGGCATACTCATTTAAGGAATCAATTTATGGCTCCAAATGAATAAAGAATTCTAAAAGAAAAGAATCACCACAGAATACAAAGAAATTTTAAGTCAACATCTATGAGAAAATCACGCAAATAATAAACAACTAAATATTAAATTAAGTACACTGATGTCATTACTCTTATCAGTTGTGCCAGTCACACAAATACAGAATTTCCTTTACACTCACTGTCTCTCAATAAATCACAAACCAACAAAGGATTATTTCAGATAAGCTCTGGATTGTCCTGTCTACAGTCTGTGTGAGTTTATACCTGACTAGGTCCTTTGGAATCATTAGAGTTTGCCTAAGAATGAACAGTGAAAATCAGAGGTAAAACAACAAAAATAAATCAAAATATTTTTTTTCTGTCTACAAGCTATCCCTTTCTTCTTACAAACAGTGAAAAACAGAGTTAAAAAATAAAATATAAATCCAAATAAATCTTCTGCTACCAAACAGTTACCCAGTCAATCACAAACCAACATAGGATTGTTTGAGATAAGCTCTGGTACTTCCTTATTTTGTTTAACAAAATACTTTATTACCAAAAAGCCTAGCATTGTATAGAATTCAAGAAACAACTTACATTCTTTTTCACACAACTCTTCATTTGCACAGCTGTACCAAGCAGTTGCTGTATATTATACAACCATGTAAAATAAAATATAACATTAATCTTATTACATGTTCTCTTCAGCAGCAAAGTTATATACTCTTATAAAACACTGTAGATTAATCCCTTTATGCTTACAATAGGCCATTGTTGGCATGTTTCATAGGCCTGGTTGTACAGAAAAACAAATTTTATCCCAATTTCAAATGATTCATGAATTTAAAACTATAATCTAGTAACAGCTAGTTACAGATCAGTATACATACTACATGCTTCATCACAAATGCCTCTGCTGTCTTCTGCTAAATCATTCTCATACCTTAGCTTTCTAACAGTCATACATCTTGGCTACAACAGTATAACCAGGGAAGCCACCTGTTTAAAAACCTTTGATTCCTCCCTTCACTGCCCTGTCTGCTTTTGTTAAGCTCTTCATCAGTATTTTTACCTTGTCTCTGGTAGGACTCGCTCTCTTTTTCTATCTTCTTACTATAGACATTTTAGCCAATAACCCAAGTATCAATATTAGTTCCCTTAAATGGCCTGGTTTCTTTTCTTTGCCTTTTACTCCAAAAAGATAACCTCTTCTTTAAGAGCTATTTCTTCATTAGTCAAACCCCCTACAAAATTATTCATGTCAATTTTAAACTGATCCAGTTTCATGAAACCCGCTAAAAATGTTGTCAATCCGTTCTTTCCTCTGTTTTGCACTTCCAACACTCCCCTCTTGTTGGTGGAAACATCATCCTTCTTCAAACAGTACTTCCAGACAAAGATGCAAAATTTCCTAGACTTTATGACCTTTCGAGACATTAAACTCATGTTCCTCCAAAACTGGTTAGTTACAGCTGTACCTGGCATCCCTGCCTATTCATTTATATTTTTTGCTATTCCAACCTCCCTCCCATTTTGCAGTACCTTATATTCTAATTCTAGACATTAGTCCCCCTCTATTCTGCTTCCTCTTCTCATATCAGACATCTTATTAACATCACTAATTTCTTTTTCCCCACAACATTTATTTCACTTTGCTTCACTTATCAGTCCTTGAAACTGAAGATATAGGTTTGGCGACAGATCATATTTCCCTTTTACCCCATCCCAGTTTATCCCCTTATTTGCATATTCTAGTTGGTGCAGATATTCACATTTTGTCTTTTGTTGTCTCCATCTCCATGCTGCTGTTTTGTCATTTCCATGCTGCTGTTTCACTTCTTTTATCTTCCATCTTCCTCCTACTGGCAGTATTTCTTTTTTATTCTCTGTTAAATCCATGCACAGAAACAAGCTATTAATAACTTTCCATGATGTTCTTTTTAAGGGTCTCCTAGTATATAAGTTTTGTTTTCCAGAATACTTCTAGTAAATCTTTAAGTTCCAGATATCTCCAAAATCATTTCTTTCCATTTTGCATCTAACTTTTTATTCTGTCATTTATCTAGTTATACTAATTGCATAACCTTCAAATATTAGGTTAATTTTGGCCCCCTACATCTTTTGTCACTTTCTACCTGCAAACCATCTCTTTTCACCTATCCATAAGAAATCTCTCATCTCATTCCTAGATTTATCTCTGATTTTTGAATGTAAAAGGCCTGCCCAAAATATAACATATGGGATAACAAGTAGCAGTAGATGACCTGAACCCTCTGTCTCAAATCAAAGCCTAATACGTTCCATTTCTGAATCTCTACATGCAGTTTACTTATGGTACTTTTCATATGCCCTATGCTTGGATCGTATTGTCTTTTCACATTTCTGGATAGTTCTCTTTTGACTGATCACTTTCCTCTAGATTAATTTCTATAACATTGGTTTTCCTTTTATTAATATTATAGCCTGATTCTTTCCAAAAACCTTCTACTAATCCAACCAAATTTCTGAGGTCATCTCTTGATTAAACAAGAGTTATGTTTATATCATCAGCAAACAAAGCCATCTTAAGCTATCTGGCTTCCCATTGATAATCTCTCAAATGTGATAGTCTTATGGCTTTTTTAGGCATGGCTCAAATGATAAACCTACCGCCTAGAAAACAAAATGGAGAAAAACTAAGGGGTAATGCTGCCTGCCAGAAGTCTCTAAACCTCAATGCACGATACTAGTGGTTCTAAATACAGTGCAAACAGTAAGGGAGACAGAAGCAAAAATGTCTTGTTCTCTTAGTTGTGGCCAGTTGATCTGATAAATATATGAAAATGTTAACCTGTGCTGTCATTTGATCATGTATCAGACACAAGAGTGATATAAAGGCATCAAGAAATTGCATTCTTTTTGGACTGAAAAAAAAAGGCTACTCAACCTTGTCAAATGCTATTTTGTGCATCTATGGAAAAGAACAGTTCTGTGAAATCTTATCATAACAGTTGATGTCCTTGTCTTCACTGTTTCAGTATTCTTATCTTGAGGGATCTCCTGCCAAGGGCGGCCCAACATCTGAACAGTATACCAAAGCATTTAGGCTGCTAAGGATATACCATATGTCACACATATGCTCCCCACACTACGCGTAGGGCATAAAGGTGACATCCGGACATATTATCCTCAGAACTTAGAGCCCCAGGAGGAATGCCAACCCTAGGATACCAGAGGGTGACATACACATCCAGAGGGACAAATGACCAAGGGGGAGGAGAGAGGGAGTGAATACTGCAGCAGTGAAGAGAAGGACATCTACTGTTAGGGTAAGATTTTACACATCTGTACTATGTCCTTCCATTTCACTGTTGCAATACTCTTAACATGAGGAAGGAACAGCTCAGGAAGAAGATAGTGAGGAGGAGGGGCCAGCAGAGCCTTCTAGGAACCCATAAAGAATGGCCCTAGCAACACCAGCTCTAGCCCTGGATATGATATCCAACTTGTAGTATGCAAAGAAGTCCATGTAGCTACCTCAAGGATAGAATTAGTATCCAAAGCCTTGAAAAAAGCACCAAAAGAAGCCACAGCCCTAGTAGAGTGAGCCTTGACCATAGAAGGAAGGCTCTTACCATGATAATTATAACAAAAGGAAATGGCTTTAGAAATCCAAGAGGAAATAGTCTGCTTGGAAGCCACCAAAACTAATGATCTAGGATGAGAAAAACAAAAGGCTGATCAGATTTTCAAAAAAGTTTTAGTTCTGCCCAAATAAAATCTGAGTTGTCTATGCACATCCAAAGTGTGCAACACCTTCTCACTAGCAGATTGCGAATAAGTGAAAAAAGTATGCAAATGAATAGACTGATTAACAGACAACTCATTTACCACTTTAGGTATAATCGAAGGATTAGTATGAAGGGACACTATTTTCTTATGAAAAACTAAAGACTTGAAACTCAGACACCCATCTGGCAGAAGTAAAGACTAACAAAAGAACAGTCTTCCAAGAACAATGCTGCAAGGAAGCTGAAGCTGCAAGCTCAAAAGAAGCCTGGGTCAATTTCTCCAAAACAAAATTAAAGTCCCAGGAAGGAGGGACAGGCTTCCTGGGAGGTTTAATATGAAGGACGCCTTTAAGAAACGGTTTGGCCTTGAAACTAGAGGCCAAAGGAGGAGCAAAAGGCAGACAAGCAGAAATAGCTGAGAGGTGGGTTTTAATAGAAGAATATGCCAACCCAGCATTGAGCAATTCACACAAATAAGACAGAACCAAAGTAACATCCACAGTAAGTGGGTCTAGGTTACTAGAAAGACACCAAACAGAAAACCTTTTCCATTTGGACAAGTAGGATTTCCTAGCAGTGGGTTTCCTGGCCTCCTACAGAACCAAAAGCACATCATCCGAAAAAAAAGGTGCCTATAGGGAATCAAAACCCTATCACCCAAGGTATCACTTGAAGAGTGGACAGGTGGGGGATGGATGAGAGATCCAACCTGTGAGGTAACTTGTGATGATTTCCCTTGGCTAAATGCAGAAGAAGAGGGAACCAATGCTGTCTGGGCCAAAAGGGAGTCACCAGCAAGATTTTGAGATCATCCTGTTTTATCTTGCACAGGACTTTTGGAATGAGAGCAAAGGGAGGGAAGGCATAAAGAAATACCCCCTTCCATGAAAAGGATAGGGCATCCACCTTCCAGGCCAGAGGACATGGTGTCCTGACACAAAATTGAGGAAGTTGCCTGTTCAGTGGGTAAGCAAAGAGATCTATTTGAGGAATACCCCACTGGTGGATAATGTCCAGAAACATATCCCTGTGAAGCATCCACTAGTGAGATTGTGTTATGGACCTGCTCAGTGAGTCTGTCACTAAATTCTGATCTGAAGGAATGTACTCTGCCTAAAGTGCCACTTGGTACTCCCAAATCTCAAGTGCCAATTTGCAAATAAGATAGGACCTTGTCCCCCCTTATTTTTTGATGTACCACATCACCATGGTGTTGTCTGTAAAGATCTTTAGGGACCCTGGAGAAAACAGAGAATGAAAAGCAGTTAGAGCCAACAGATATGCTCCTTCTGTTGCTGAGGAGACCAGAGGTCTTGCACCTTTAGGCTTCTGAAGGAAGCTCCCCAACCCCCATCTGTATCTGTGAACAACTCCTGAGAGGGAAGCATGGGTTGAAAGGTGAGTCCTGGATTCAAAGTCAGTTGGTGAATCCACCACTGAAATTCCTACTTGAGACATGGAAAAAAAGGAATTGAAAACTCTACAGAGGATGAAAATTCTGAAGCCAAACTGACTTTAGATACCACTGAAGCTTTCTCATGTGTACTTTGGTGAAAGGAAGCATAGGGATGGTAGATGCCATGAATCCCAAAGCCCTCAGAAATTCCCTGGCTGAAATCAAAGCCAGAGAAAGAAGAGACTGAAAAAAAGGATTTCAGAGTCAAAGCCTTGGGAGGAGGGAGGGATGCTAGCATAGGAACAGTCTGGATTCTGCATCCCAGAAAAACATGATCCTGTGATGGGGACAGGAAGGACTTTTGAAAATTTACAGTGAACCCCAGGCTTTACAACAGAGCAATGGCAAACTGAAGGCGCTGTAAAAGAATCTCTGGAGAGACTTGAATAAGAAGGTCATCTAAATAAGGAAAGACCTGAATGCCCTTGAGCCTGCAAAAAGCAATCGCAGTAGTTAGGCATTTGGTGAATACCCATGGGGCAGTATAGAGGCCAAAGGGCAAAGCAAAGAAGTGAAAATGCTAGAAAGCAACAGAGAAACATAAATACTTCCTGAGAAGGGGACGAATAGGCATATGGAGGTAAGCATCCTTCAGATCCAGAGAAACCATAAAAGCCTGAGGAAGCAGCAAAGGGAACAGAGTATGAAGGGACAACATTCAAAAAGAAGGAATCTTCAGAAAGTTATTCAGATGAGAAAGACAATGGGTCTCCAAGTGCCCTCTTTCCTGGGGATCAAAAACATTCTGGAATAAAATCACTTTCCCCTTTGAGCAACTGGAACCTCTTGAATAGTTCCTTGAGTCAAAAGACCCTGAAGCACCTCTGGAAAAAATCCAATTGGTCTTGAGGTGGCTGAGGAATGCCCATGAAAAGGGGAAGAGATTTCCAAACCATGAAATACCCTTGGTGAATGATGGGTTATGCTTAACCAAACAAGAAGAGACTGCAAAAGACAGTATGAAAGAGGAATGTGGCTGGGAAGAATGGGGTGGTTAGACAGCACCTGGTTTATCAGGAAAGGAAGACTTTTGAGCAGGAAGAGTCTGTGTAGACTTAGCTGGGAGAGCCCTCCTACCACCCTTATTGCCTTTAGGAGGAAGAAGAGACTGTCTTCTAACAAAGGCCAGTTTATTGGGATAATTTCTCTGAAACTTTGGTACAGGGGAAACAAAAATATGTTTCATGCCCTGTAACTCCTTGCCTTTTTCCTACAGGGACTTAAACACTTCAGCAGCAGCACCAAACAAAAATTTGTTGTCCAGAGAAACATCCATCAACTTAGCCTTAACATTATCAGCTAGAGGTTCTAGCCAGGAATACCTCCTCAACACAGAGCTAAAAGCAGCAGCCCTAGAAGAAGCATCTGCTGCATCATATCTACATTTAATGGAATGGCAAGCTACCAGCAAAGAATTTCCTAACAGGGACAAGGCAGAAGTCTTTCTCTCAGAATCAGGAAGGTCAGAAATAACCTGTCAAGCCTGAGAAAGAAGACCCAAAATATATCTGGTCATATGAGACTGATAATTAACAGCCTGAAAGGCTACGGTAGCTGAAGTATAAACCTTTTTTATCCAGCCTTTCCATAGTCCTGCTGCCCTTAAAAGAAGGAAGAAGCTTGTTAGAAGGCAGTAATTTTGAATGCTTGTTGGATGTCCCAGAGACCACCTAAGGGTCAGCAGATGGGAGATGGGCACTTATAAAGGAATTTGTAGTCATCAGGCACTTTATAAATGAATCAGGCTTTTAGGAGCAGGGGGATGTGAGTCAGGGGCCTGAGACACAGAAGAAAAGGCATCCAATAAAGCAGCCAATACAGGAGGAATAGCAGAGGGTCTAGGAGACTCCATCTGAAGAAGCTCATAATACCTTCTCTGAACTTCCAATACTTGGGAACAATCCCATTTAAAGAACTCCATCATCCTGGCAATGGTATCCCCAAAGGAAATCTCCTCAAAAGGAGATTCAGGACTAGCAGACTCCTCTTCCTCAGAGCCATAATCCAAAGGTGAAGGAATCTGAGTAGAATAAGCTAGGGATTCCTCATCAGAATCCTCTTCTTCTTCAGAGGAATCTTATTCTCTTGTTCTCTTGAGGGGGAAGTTGACCAAGAGGTAGCAAGGACAGAGACTCCCTGAGGAGGCTTCAAGGCCATAAGAGCACTGAACAAGCCCTGTGCAAAATTCTGCCATTCACTATGAGGGTCCTTAGGAGCAGAAGAAATATGTTTGTCTTTTGTTTCTTTTTTAAGGGGACATCTGCTTTCTAAAACCTAGGAGGCTCTGACATCAGCCTACATTCAATTATTGTAGTCATGACTTCCTCCATCAACAGTATCTGAGGACCCCCCTAGGCCCTTCAGTGATAATCAGCTACAGTTCCCCCTGAACATCCGAAGTGGATGTCTGCAGGGCCTTCAAGGATGTGCAAGAAGCTGGAGTCATACCGGCTTCCAAACCGGTCATGAAAGTGGAATCTAGCACAAGAACTGGACAATTCTCCAGGCTTTCACCAGCCTCAAGAGAGGTGTCTTGTGGAGGTGGTACAGCCGAAGAATCTGACCTTACTTTTGGCCTTTTTCTTTTGCAGATGGCTGACCACCAGACCAGGAAGTACACTCCATAGTGTCTTTCACTGAAAGCTTTAAATGCTGGTTCTCAAGATATATGGCTAGAGATGAAAGACAACTATGTAAGGTGTTTGTAACAAAACCCTGACAAATAGTACAAGATGCATGGTTGTGAGA
The DNA here is from genome assembly GCF_019279795.1 of Protopterus annectens. Lineage (NCBI taxonomy): Eukaryota > Metazoa > Chordata > Ceratodontiformes > Protopteridae > Protopterus > Protopterus annectens. Next base: position 1,201,363,944 of record NC_056743.1, on the reverse strand, counting down.
TGCACTGAAACAAAACAAGCACTACTCATGACAGTCTTTATGGGGACTCTGTCTCCCACACTGGCATTTACCCTTTCTGGATGATAGGAAACCCCACAACAACACAAATGCAAAAGAAAAGTATATCATCTCATAGTATACTCTAAATATGCATAACATCTCCTTTTGAAATCTAGTTATCCTTTCCCAATCCAATCTCTTCAATTTATAGCACAACTTTCTGTTCCTTGTTGTTGCAGCCTGGTGGCTAACACCTTTAGCACCTTTGGGGTATTGGCCCAATAAAATTCTTTTTTCTGATAAACTTTGAAAAATTATTCTGTAGTCCTCTTCTAGTTGAAGCTCTTCTAATAATTTCTGAATCTGAGAGACATCTTCCCCTGTCAGTTTCTCACTCCTCAATTGAAGGTCTCTGACTAATCAGAATGTTAGTGCCCCAATCGTTCTGCTTGCATTTCTATATATTCTTTTGTAATCCTGAACCTCTCTTATGAATATACCTTTTAGAAAATCCAACTCACAAATCAGATTTCCAGTTATCCCATTAGAAATGTCTCTAGTGTGGTCCATACTAATCCACCAATTTTTCAGGTAGTAGAATGTAAATCTCCAGTGAGGTACCCATCCCCCCTTTTTGCTCTAGATTTATTTTAATTTGTATGTAAACATGGTTTGAAAATATAATAGGACTAGCTGTTCTTTTATTAATCAAATCAACATGTTCCTTTGTTATAAGAATCTTGTTTACTCTTGACCAGCTCTTATACTTAGAGCTATAGTAAGGGTATCCTTCACATCTGGTCTCAGTTATTTCTCACCAAACATCTGTTAGCTCTAGCAATCCTAGCATGTTTAGTATATTTCTCTGGTTTCATTCTCTGTGACTTATGTCTATGACTTCTATTGTCCCTGTCACTGAACACCATATGCCAATCCCCTCATAAGAATTAAAACTTTTTCAGAATAACATATAATTTCGAAGATAATTGTTCTTATTGCTTCAGCTTTAGACATAGGGGTATATAGAGAGTAACCACGGTTATTAGCCTGAACAGATAACTACAGATGCCTACAAAGTGGTTATCTAATAGCAAGTTGTCTATTTCCACCTACAGGTCTTTGGAGACCAATCAAACACCCCTCTGGGCCTGGGTCCTCTATATGATGAACTTGCAAAAAATTTATAGCCCTTAATGCCTCATCCTCTGTTAACTATGCTTCATAGTGGGCCAAGATTTTTGTCTTTCTTTAACACAATTTACTATATTGTCTGTTTACACTAGGTTGGTTAACCTGTTCACTTTCCATGAAATTATATACACTTTCTTCATTATCTGGTTGAATTTTTCCTATTTACTCATTTCCCCACAATCAGTCTTATTTTCTTGCTTCCAAGGTTTACTTTATCCTTGTCCTTACACTCCCTAATAGCCTTTTTATTTAGATTTTTTTCTATTGTCACTCTCCATGGTTCCTCTCACTTTACTGCTTTTATTATATGTTTCTGTTTCAATATTCCATGTTGCTCTTTTTGTACTGCTAATAGATTCCCCAACCCTTGGCTCCCACCTACACATCCTTAAAACTATATACATAAAAATGTTTCCAATGAGAAGGGATAATCCCCTTTTTAAGCATGAACTTTCTTCCTCAATGCACTCAGTAACAGGTGGAGACAAAAAATGTAGAAGAAAGAATATACAAGCTACTCTCTATGATTGCGAGGTAAGTGTAGTCCTCAGGCCACTCCCCTGCACATTCCACTTTCTGAATTGTCCCCTTCTTCAGCTGTATTTAGTTGGTACCACTTTTGCCAATCCACTTTCTCCCTTCTCCTCTATTTGAAATCAAAATATGTTCTTAATTTTCTCTCATTATCTTCCCCAGCTTTGCTTATCATCACATTTTATTAGAACTTATGATTTCTATCCTTTGTTTGGTTCTCCCTGGTTTCCTGTACCAGTTGACATTGTTAATGCTATTGACTTTTAACTAAATCCTGATCCTTGTGTGTCTAGCATATTTGTCTTTCTTTGAATATGCTAACATATCTAAGTCTTGTACTTGTATTCCCTATGATTTTTATTTGCTTTTGTACAATGAGTTAACTATCCTCCCCCCAAGAATTTGGTATAGTGCATTCAATTGAAATAGTCATCCATCCAGAGAGTAGCAGTATTGAACCCATAAAAAGTGTATGCGTGTGCTTACTGTGACATTCAAAATAATTATATCACATCAAGTTGCAGTAAACAAGAAGTTACATTTTTCTAACGTAAGACCTCACCTAAGCAATGTTCTGCCTGACCTATGTTCTGTCAAAAAGGAGCAGCAGGAAAAAGAGAAAAATAAGACAAAGATAAAAGTCCTACCAGGGCAAGCCTGCAGAACCTCACTGAATGTTTACTCCCCTACCCAGTTATTCTGTTAAGGATTGGATCAGGTCTACTTTGTCCTTTAACATTTTCTCCTTATTGAAGAGAAGGAACAGTCTTTTGAATACTCCTTACCACAGCCCAGCACCCATTCTTCTTCCAGCATTACTCCATTGTGCAGAGATTACTTCCTTTCATTTGGCCTCTGCTGAATCCTTTGTTTGCTCAGTTCTTTTAGTGCCTCCTCTGGGATGACCTTCCCCCAACAAAAATAGTTAATAATTCCTGGATACAATTTCTTATACTTAATTCCCTTCAATTTGCAATTTCTTTGTATCAAGATAAATGCTGCTCACCTTCTCGTTGTTTGTGTAGAATAGTCTTGCTCTACATATACTATCAAATTCTCACATTATTTCTAAATATCTTACTGGTCCTAACAGGGTTGTAAAATTCCCTATGAATGAATTTCTAAGTAAATAGTTTCCAAAATAATAATGAAGAAGCTCCAACAAGACATCTCAAGATAATAGTCTTTTGTGTGGTATCAAAACAAATGAAGAAAAAGTGCCACAGGACAAACAACTTTCCAAAACAAAACTGCAGGTACTGCTGATGTCTTCAGAAAACACACATAGCAAGTCCCACACATTAGAAGCAAAACTTTAGGAAACACGCATAGCAAGCCCCATACTTCAGAAGCAAAACTTTAATAAATATTAAAGTTTCGCTTCTAACTTTTGGGGCTTGCTGTGCGTGTTTCATGAAGACAGTGGTGCCCGCAGTTTTGTTTTGGTATTTTGTGTGGTATCCAAACCAGGATAAAAATTCTTTATAAAAAAAAAAAAAACTCTGAATACATTTCTGTTATAACTATTTAATGTCTACCAAGATTTTACATAAGAGGGAGAGAAGATTCTGAAGTAACATTATGAATCAAAACTAGAACTATGAATAAACAAATAATTAAAATCCCCTCAAATGCAATAGAACTTCTTGAGTTACATTTCAAAGAAAATGTCTGAGCTATGCATTTCAAACCAAAGTAGTGTTTACAACATATGGTACACTCCCTAAGTGGCTGCCAGCAGTGCACTTCTCATGGCTGTCTCATCACTTACTGAGTTGGAAGACTGGTGCAAATCAAATAAGCTAGTTGAGAATGAGATCACAACACACTAGGATTATATTCACAGCTCTGGGATTGACTTATCTTCAGAAGGATGCTGCTGATTCCATCCCATCATCTTCACAGTGTTCTGATATTGCCTGACCCAGGCCTAGGGTTCTGTGAGTGGTCCTTCCACTGATCTCTTTATTGAACTCTCCCAACTGCTGCCATCTTATGATGTGTGGTAAGCTGCAAGGCTCTTTCTCTTACATCTCTGAATGGCTATGATGAAGCACTATGGCTTAAGGAAGTGCATGAAACTGTACTTCTTTTCCCAAGCACTAAAGATAATGCTGGTGCAGGTTTTATTCTCTGGCAGTGCAAAAAGTTAAGGCATACACCTGCAGAGAACAGATAGGCCCCTAAACATGGGATCTTCACAGAAAAATAGCTGCTGTGAAAAAGATGGGAAGGATACTCCACTTGTAGACCTACTTTAGAATTTTTCCGACATCGTATCTGGCTGTTTGTCTGGAAGCAGAGAATAGTTGTTAGAAAGGAACTGCCACAAGTAATAAGTAATGTTAATATGTAGTACAGTATAGTAGGTTACAGTGTTGGCAGTATTTTTGTTTAGAACATTTTTACCAGATAATATAATTTGGTTCAGAGATCAAGATTGCCTTAAATGTGGGTGATAATGATTCTGTAGTCATAAAACCAATAAGCACTTTGGAAAAAGCCTATGAAGACCCCTTGATGCAGTAAAAAGTATTTAATATTCACTCCGCTTCATGAAAAAAAATATGAAAACACTTGAAAATACCCCTTCGGGGCTCAGTATATACACATTTAGCCTCTGTGCTCTTTAAAATATCAAGATATTTATTTTTCTCCTTCTCCACTGTAAACAAAAGGCCATTCATAATCTTATGGTTAACTTCATCTAGCTCCCCATATAATACTTCCATCTCCCTTTCATTTTCTCTGATAAGCTTTGAGAATTTCAAAGCCACAATTATCAAATATTTGTACTAGTTCTCTATGGAAGTCTGTCACCTCTTTAACCTTATTTGGATACTTAAAAATTCTTAAACCATTTGGTACAATTTTAAGCTTCAAGAATTCAGTTAAATATGCATTTTCCATCTCTAAATTCTTATATTTAAAAAACAAATCATCAAAAATATTTAAATTATGTACATATGTAATGTTCTCATCCTGTTCTACATTATAATTTACAGGTTCTCTGTCACTAAACCTGTATTTTGTAGCCAACAATGTTTTAAAATCAATTTTGTACCTTGTATTACAATTGGTACTGTCCACATGCTTTGAATTGTTATTCTGGACCCCATTTCTGTCCATTTCTACTTCATTCTCCTCAAAAATGGCTGGAACGTCATCGCATCCAGTTCTGGGCACATTTCAGATGGACAGTTCACTATTTTGGGGGAAACCCATTGCAGAGATTTTGACATAATGTTTCTATTGCAGAACACACTAGTAATGCCTCATATGAAGTGTTGTGTTGTAGGTCACAAAGGCAAAAGAAAATTAGGTTGGTAGAAAGTAGGCAACACAAGGCTATCAAAACAGTATAAGGTTTAGAGGAGTTGAGGCAGACGTAGACACTTAAAATGTTAGGCAGGTATCAGCTAGAATACAGAAAAGTACAGAAGAAGATGATATGTTTTTTCTTTTGTTTTTAACTTGCCCAAATGTTTAGAGTTTCTTACACTGTGACTGGAATGGGTGTTTTTCCAATGGGTATGTTATATCACCTATGAACAAGAAAGCCAGGATTAGCTCTACTGCAATGGCACCTAGGACTTTTAGACACCTGATGGCAGCTCAGAACAGCAGTATTCTCTGAACCCTTATGGAACATGAAGTACACATTCACTGCTCAAAAGTAATTTTCAAGCATCTTCAGTCTCAGATTTGCAGCCAAGTTCGCCATTGTTGAGTAAGTCACAACATGGTTAAGGTAGTCTTTTTCAGTCAGTAGGAACATATCCCTTTACTGCCTCAACCTGCTTATCTTGATTGCTCATCTTAATCTGGATAGTGTCACACCTGACAATGAATTTATGTCAGGCATCTATTAACACTTTCTGGGGCAAATCACTCCTCTTCAACACATTTGGATTGTGAAGTCAAACAACATGTAGTGATATGCTATCAGCTCACAGATTTTATTTTTTAAACTCAACAACAGAACAGAAAGCCAGACCACGTAATCAGTATACATCCTATTATGTTATTAACAAAAGTACTAATAATTTAAAGCTGCCACTGCCCTATTAGTTTTCATATTCTTCATCCATATGTAAACTTACCCCAAAGCTCATATCTTTCTGTAATGAATCACAAAATAACATTAACAAACTTAAATCCAACCACTCCTTAATGGACTGGTCACCTATTTTTAACTCATCTGACCCTAACACTGCTGCAGAACTACTCGCCTCTATACTCCTGCTTCCCAGTAATTCAAAGACTATACAAACCTAAAACTAACAACTGGTTAACTTATTTGCTAAAAGCTCTTTTACAACTCAGAGATGAGGTGTGGCATTCTTGGAAAGAACTTCCTACTACAATAAACTGATAGTGTTACACCCAGCTATGCAACTTTGCCAAGCAAGCTATACGGCATAATAAAAAGTCACTTGATGAAATTATATTAAACTTCACTAATAAAATCACCCAGAAACGTCTGGAATGAGTTCACTCATCTTACAGGATGGAAGAGCCTTCCCTCTATGAATTCCACATCCTCTAAACTTTTTTTACCTGCAATTTTCTTTCTCATTTTAGCAACTTTCTCAGTCTTTTCTCTAGCCATTCCCAAACTACAGATGACACTCCCATCTCCTTTCCATACATCCCTACATTATACTTCAGAGCTATACTAATACTGTGAACAAGGCAGACTGTAGCAGATCAATACACAGAGACTGCTTAAAAATCCAAAAGTCCTAAATCACACATTAAGTGCTTTCATCCTTTCCTCTTAGGACTTCTTCAGAATGAATATGTTCGTGCATACAACTCAGCCTTATATAACAAACTTAATTAACACCAATTATTCAACTCCAACAAAACCCTTTAAAGAAACAATGCACTTTAAAAAATACAATAAATCATTAGACTTATAGTACCTACAATTTTAATGTTAAAAAAATAATTTAAAATTACTCTAACTCCCCAAAAGTGTTAGAAATACTATAAATCTACTTCAGAACTATCACATCCAAGGACATCTACCCTCTGAACAGATTAAACATGATAGCCCACCTGGTACTGACAACCTTAAGACATGTTTTATCACTAGAGAGACTATACCATAACCTCATTGAAACATCTACGATTTATTTATTACAGTTAACATTATGCCTAGTATCTGGAAGAATGTCATTGTAAAATCACTCCCTAAGAAACCCAATCCCTCTAATCCATTAGACTTTACCTATTTCTATTCTCCCTGCCATAGGAAAGATTATGGAAAAATGAGTTTATTTGCAACACACTCAATACATCAACCAATACCACATTCTCTTTCAAAAGCACTCTACAAGCACTTACACGAGTGCATGGACCGTGCTATCCCAAGCAAGACCAAGACCCATTCCTCCAAAAAGAGGAAACCAGCCTGGTGGACTCCGGTCATAAATAAGCTCTACAATAAATGGAAGAAATTATTACAAAAAAGAGTAAAAACCCAGGAATGGAAGGGATCCCTGACTAACCTTGGCAAAAAGCTAAGAACCCTCATAAAAACCTCTAATGCGAACTTTGAAAGAAAAATCACAACAGACACCAAAGACAACCACAAGGCATTTTTTAGCTATGTCAAGAACCTAAACTGCAACACTCAGATCTGCTCTGAGCTACAGCATAATGGTTCAAAAGTCACGGAACCAACTGATATCGCCAATATATTGGCAGATAGGTTCAGTGCAAACTTTACCCCAACATCACCACCTAAGGGGTCCATATCCATACCAGACGATAGTGCTGCTCTGAAATCACAGACACCCATGTGAAAACAGCACTCTCAAAAGCAAAAAACACAGCATCCATGGGACCTAACAGCATCCCAGGCTTAGTGATACATGAACTCCAAAACAAATTAATCCCACACCTTAATACCATGTTTAACCACAGCCTCACCTCAGGTTATGTGCCCACAGAATGGCGCACGGCAACAGTCATCCCACTCCACAAAGGAGGTGCCACCACTGACCCCAGGAACTACCGCCCCATCAGCCTGACAAGCCTAGTCTGTAAGGCCATGGAGCAAATCGTCATGGAACTCATAAAGAAAGACATCGGGAACCTACAAACTCTAGACCCTACCCAGTTTGGGTTCATAAAGGGATGGTCATGCCTCCTTAATCTGGTAGTCTGTAAGGCCATGGAGTGCATCATCATGGAACTCATAAAGAAAGACATCGGGAACCTACAAACTCTAGACCCTACCCAGTTTAGGTTCATAAAGGGACGGTCATGTCTCCTCAATCTGGTTGACTTTTTTGAAAAGGTCACTGTGGCAATTGATGAATGGAAGGTGGTCCACACAGCATACCTTGATCTTGCCAAGGCCTTCGATACCATTCACCACTCGGGAATTATAGACAAACTCACTTACCTAAACATTAACCCCTATGTAACAAGATGGGTTGCCAACTGGTTCACAGATAGAACCCATTTGGTGAGAATAGGGAATGCTAGATCGGACTCCAAACCTGTGACTAGTGGAGTACCACAGGGCTCAGTATTGGGACCCCTCCTGTTCGGCATCTATTTCTTCGAGGTACAAGCAAACATGGAGGGATTATGGCTAACAAAGTTTGCAGATGACTGCAAACTGGGTGCTATAATTGAGACTCCTACTGACATAGATATCCTTCAGAGGGGTCTCACTGATACAGATACGTGGTGCCAAAATCACGGCCTCAAGTTAAATGCCAAAAAGTGCATTGTCATACCTTTTGGGAAAAAACAAGTACCAATGAATTACAACATAGGTGGCAGCCCACTTATCACAGAGAGTGTGATAAGAGACCTATGGACACAGGTGGATAGTAACCTCTCCTTCGACAACCACATTGCTAAAGTGGTTAGAAAATCCTTCTACATGGCCCATCTTATCATAAAGGGATTTGCATCTAGGAATAAGGAAGTTATTGTCTCCCTCTACTCATCACTCATTAGACCCATAATTGAGTACAATGCCCCATTTGGGATGTACCTTACAAGACATCTGCAACAACTGGAGAGGCCTCAGAAGTATCTCACAAAGAGGATAACTGGCCTTAAACACATGCCCTATGCCACGAGGCTAAAAAAACTCAAACTATACTCGGTCGCGTACCGACTACTCAGAGGTGACCTATGCCTAACATACAAGGCTATGGCAAACCCCGAATTGCTGGAAATGCTCCACCTAAGGAAAACCCAATCCACCAGAGTTACACGCTCAAGGGACATTAACCTGACAGCAACAATAAACAGGACTTGTTGGAGGGACAGATTTGTGTCCCAGAGACTCCCCTTGCTCTGGAATAAGGTCCCCATATATGTGAGGCAGAGCCCCTCATTAGCGCTCTTCAAGAGGAATCTTGATGAGTGGATGGGAAACAGGAAATTCACCCCAGGAATCACATCTGTGGCCCTCCTCGACAGAGGCAAAGGTAACTAAACCTCATGAGAGGCGAAAGCCGAAACATTTTGGCTAGGCTTAATTATGCCCTAGGGCCAATAGCCTAGTACTTACCTATGAACCTATGAAAACCAGCATGGTTTCTGGTCTGGTTGCAGTACATTCACAGCTATCTGGATATTAAGCAACAACATTCTTCTTGGAATGGACAACGACCTAATTAAGGGAGCAATTTTTATTGACCTCACCAAAGCCTTTGATCTTGTCGATCATTCAATTCTCCTAGACCAGCTCACTGAAATAGGCATTAGTGATGACACAATGTCCTGGTTCAAAAACTACCACTCTGACTGCCAATTCTTAGTTAATTTCAACTCGACAACTTCTACATCAGTCCCTCTGCAGAAAAATGCCCTTCAAAGATCTATTCTGACATCTCTTCTCTTTTCTATCTACATTAACGAACTTCCTTTTGACTTGCCCCATCTTCCTCTCCTACTTTATGCTGATAATATGGTCCTACTCCACTCCAACTATTCTGTTTCTTCTCTTGAACTTAAACTTCAGACTGATTTTCATGGCCTTATATGAGTCAATGATAAATAATTACTGCTAATCTCCTCTAAATCAAAAACAAAAACAATGTCTTTTGGCACTAGGCAAAAGCTCAGTTCTATCTCCAGGCCTTTAAAAATCCTCGGCTATCTCAATAGTACATTGAAAATGTCATTTCATTCATACATAAGGATTTGTTTTGACTCTTCCTAAAATTCCAGTGCCACCTGGACTACAAACAAAAAATCAATTATCTTCTTTACTAGGCTAAACAAATCTCCTATTCAGACCTTGTAGAAATGACATAGGTAAAGGTATCTTACTGGCTCAGCTAGAATACTGTCTCCCGCTAATTGCTGTAACTTTTAAAAGAAATGTATCCATCATCAGTCTATTTTAAATGCCATTTGTGTATTCATCACTCTGTCCCCAAGAAATAAACACCATTTCAAAACCATTGAAAAAGTTCACTACTTACCTGTGGAAAAACATACTGACTTTCTACTTGCCTTTCAGCTATTTAACCTTATTAAGGATGACACCTTCCCTCCACTAGATTCCAGGCTATTCAGAGATGCACCAACACACAACCTTAGACATCTTAACCACTTGTGTCCTCTTCTGCAATTCCCCCCTCCCCCAAACCAGGATTTTCTGCACATACCATGCCATGCTTTCTAAGTCCTTGGTTCCAAACTGTGAGAATATCTCCTTTCTTTTCTTAAAGATAATTCCTCTTACCCTTTTTTCCATTCAGAAATGAAAGCATATTTCAAAACTCTTGGAAAATGTAACTGCTATTTCTTTGATCATATAATGCAACCTATTCATTCCCTTCTTCCATCTACACACCTTGTCTGATTCTTTCAGCATGCCAACTCTGATTTCCACTCTCTATATAATGCACGTACATATTGTGGATTTTTACTCACTCTTTATATAATGTCACTTATCTATAGCCTTTATTCCCTCAAACCAACTAGGATATTTTTTATTTTTATTTATTTTATTTTACATTTGTTGACAGGGATAGTCCAACTGGATACATGTCCATTTTCAGTGGAGGCCCGAGGAGAAAAGCTCCAAAGTAAAACACAATTCTATTACATATATCTAAATAAGGACAATTTTACAGGTTCAGCTGGCAATACAAAATCATAGTCATACAAATTCTTTAGTTTACACAAGGTTTAAGGAATAGAAAACACAACTGTGTTAAGTTGTGAAAAGAATTAGTTCATTACATAGTGAGAGGATTAATCGGTTCTGGCACAGGAACATAGCTAGTGTACTTTAAAATAAAGTTTAAGACTTTTTTGAATTGACTTAGGGAAGGCTCTATGGAGATATCGACAGGGAGCGAGTTCCAGAATTTCCCGACTTGGTTGGCAAACAATGAGTCACCAGCTGAATTGTTAGATTTGACAGTTTGCACTAGTAACCTATTAGAGGAGTGAAGTGGTCTTAGGTTACTGCAGGGTTTGATAACAGTTTTAAGTGAAGGTGTACTGTCAGGCTGGTAACTGGTTTAGTACTTTATGTGCCACTAAAAGTTGGTTATACTGAAATAGGCGTGGCAATTCTAACCATCCAAGGTGGTGCAGGTTTTTACAGTGGTGTGTCTTGTATGGCATTCCGGTGGCAAATCGGGCAATATGGTTATAACAGCTAGTGAGTTTATTCAGTTCTGTTTTGCTTAGGTTGGTGAATAGTGGAGAAGCACAGAGGAGAGCTGAAATAAGGTGAGAGCGTGCAATGGCTATTTTAGTGGCTGGAGTTAGGATTTAATCTTGTAGAGTGAGCCGAGTTTTTTGTTGATGGTTTTAACAGTCAGATTAACATGCATATCGAATTTGAGATTGTTGCCTACTGCAATGCCTAGAAGCTTTGTGTGGGTATCTGGGGAGATTATAGTACCATCGTTAGATTTAACGAAGAAGGATGGTACAGTGGATCGTCGCGTAGGGGAGAACAGCAGTAACTTAGTTTTATTTGGATTAAGGATCAGGTGATGGTCTTTTAGCCAATTTTCTACTGTATTGAAGGTGGTTTGGGATAATCTTTGTAAGTCAGATTGGGTGGTAGCAGAACAGATAAGGGTAGAGTCATCCGCATATTCAATGCATTTTGCCTCTGGGATGACTTTATAGAGATCATTGATAAATATGGAAAATAGGAGAGGTCCAAGAATAGAACCCTGGGGAACACCCAGAGTATTGGGTAGGAGGTTAGAAATTCTATTTTGCCATAGGACGGCTTGTTGTCTGTTGTTTAAGTAGGAATGGAACCATTGCAGAGATTGAGTGTCTAAGCACATAGTCTTTAGAGTGTGAATTAGTATTTGGTGATCTACTATATCAAAAGCTTTGGAGAGATCCAAAAACAGAGCAGAGGATAGTGTGTTTCTATTGCGATTGTTGCTTATGACATCAGAGAAGGCAAGGAGGGCAGTGGTGGTACTATGGTGTGGCCTGAAACCATGCTGTGAGCTGGCCAGGAGGTTATGTGTCAGGTATTGTAGTAGTTGACTATGGATGCATTTTTCCAAGATTTTAGCTAGTGATGACAAAATGGCTATGGGGCAGAAATTAGACAGTTCAGTAGAGCTCCCACCTTTATGGAGTGGTATGACATGGGCAATTTTCCAGATAGTGGGGATGGAAGTTTCTGCTATTGTTCAGTTGATTAGAATGGAGATGGGATGTGCTATTGCATCTGCGGCTTTTTGCAGATACTCTGCAGGCAGAAGGTCAGCAGCTAGGGTGGTTGGTTTTAGTTTTTTGATTAGACTTTGAATATATGATGTAGGAATTGGTTGAAAGCTAAAGGAGGTTTGGCTACTAGGAGTGGTATTATTAGGACTGCAATAGCTTGGGGGTAGCTGATTGGCGAGGGACTGAATAGTCTCAGTAAAGAAGCTATTAAAGGTATTTGCTACATCACCTGGTTGCATATCCTTACGGGCTGTGGGGGTTGGAGTGGAGGTACTTCCTGGGTGCAGAAGTTTATTTATGCCTGCCCAAAACTTTTGCGGGTTAGCCTGCTTTTTCTGCTGCAGTTGATAATAGTAATTCTTTTTATCTAGTAGGATGGATTGTTTAGTCATATTACTTAATTGTCGCACTTGGTATGATCTAGGGGAGCTTTTGTGGTACACCATAGGGCCCACCTTTGTTTCTGGTTTTCATTTTTGCTTTGGTATCTTTAGATAGCCATGGTGCTATTTTTGTTTTAGTTTGAGTGGAGCGGGCAGGGGCATGAGAATTAAGGATGGTTAGAAATTTGTGATTGAAGTGACCAACCGCATCATCTAGGGGTAAGTACTTTAGGACTGACCAATTGCATGATGCAAGTTCAGATTGGAATTTTGAAGGGATAAAGTCCTTCTTGTTTCTCACTGTTTTTGTGGCAGGGTGTTGGGGGTTAGTGCCCTTGTGTCTTAGTATAAAGGTGAGAGAGTGGTCACTTAGGTCATCGGGCAGGGTTCCTGTTTGATACAGTTGGGCAGTACTATTTATAAGTATCCAGTCCAGTATACTTTCTTTGTGATGGGGTTTACCTATTCTGGTGGGGGAGGATATGACCTGATTGAACCCAAATAGGTTTATATGGGTGGCTGGAGATTGAATGGAACAGGTATTCCAGTCTATGTTAAAATTCCCAAGTACCATGGTTTCTTGGGGGGTAGGTACTAGATAGCCAGTGGAGTACATTTTACAGGGTGGCTACATTATTCCCAGGGGGAATGTATAGACAACAATATTTATACTTTTGTTTTTATTAATTTGCAGTTTAGTGGAAAGAATTTCCGCATTATTGATTTGTGGTGGTTGTGAGGGATGGATAGATAAATTCAGTGTCTGTTTAAATAGTATCACTACCCCACCCCCTTTTCTACTGGTACGATCTAGCCTGTGTATGTTGCAATTGTACATTGTACACAACTGTATATTCACGTTGCATATAATATATTTATATATGCCTTTTGTCATTCACTCTGTATATAATGTCTTGCAACTATTGTGTTTTCCCCAGACTGATACTAAAATTAATTTAATGGGATCAGTGCTCTATACTGCCTAAGAAATTGAAAACAAAATAAAATAAAGAAACAGTGCAACATGTTAGTATGTTACATTACCTTCTTTAGAGACAAGCGGTTCATAGGTGGTACTAGGCTAATGGCCCTGGAGTCTTTAAAGCCTAGCCCATAGAAGTGCCCTGACATTGTGCCGCCCGATGTTAATTCCCAGTGCCTCTATCAAGTAGAGTCACTGGACTGATCCCCAGGGTAAACCTTTCATTTCCCATCCACTCATCAAGATTTCTCTTGAAGAGGGCCAGTGAGGTGCTCTTGTTGACATGTATGGGAAGTCTAGTCCAGTGCATGGGCAGGCTCTGGGTGATGAACCTGTCCCTCCGGCATGTTCTGTTGATTGTAGTAATGAGGTTGAGGTCTCTGGACGTGTGGTGCGGAGGGATTGAGATTTCTTTAGATGTAACATTTCTAACAGAGCTGGGTGAGACACAGCTTTGTAAGTCAAACAGAGATCGCCTTTTAGTAGATGATATGAGACAGAGGATATCTGGAGATTTTTAAGTCTGTCCATGTAGGACATGTGTTTAAGGCCCAGGATCCTTTATATGAGGCACTTTTGTGGCCTTTCCAGCTGTTGCATGTCTCTAGTGAGGTACATGCCAAATGGGGCATTATACTCGATGACTGGCCTAATGAGGGAAGAGTAGAGAGAGATGATGACCTCTTTCTTCCTGGATGCAAAACTTTTGATAATGAGATGTGCCACACAGAAGGACTTTCTGACCACAGTGGCAATGTGGTGGTCGGAGAGGTTGCTGTCAACCTGCGTCCCCAGATCTCTTATAACACCTTCAGTGTTCAGTGGGCTCCCATTGATGTGGTAAATAGTGGGAACTGAGTTTTTCCCAAAGGGGATGACGACACATTTTTTGGCATTAAGCTTAAAGCCATGGTTTCAATACCAGTCATTGGTCTCCGTGAGGCTTTTCTGTAGGATGTCTACATCACTTGGGGAGTTAATAATGGCTCCCAGCTTGCAATCGTCTGTGAACTTAGTCAGCCTGAGTCCCTCCGTGTTGGCCTGGACTTCTGAGAAGTAGATGTCAAAGAAGACAGGACCCAGGACCAATCCCTGTGGGACTCCACTCGTGACTGGTCGGTAGTCTGATTTGGAGTCCACTACTTTCACATTATGGGTTCTATCAGTGAGCCAGTTTGAAACCTACCTAGTGATATGGGGTTGATGCTTAGTATGGTGAGTTTGTCAATAATTCCTGAGTGAGGAATGGTATCAAAGGCCTTGGACAAATTGAGGTAGGGTGTATGAACTGCCTTGCCCTCATCCACAGCTCTGGTAACTGACTCAAATAAGTCAACCAGGTTTAGCAGGCATGATCTACCTTACACAAAACCAAATTGAGTGGGATCCACAGTTTGGAGATTGCCTATATCCTTGTTAATTAGGTCCATGATGATGCGCTCCATAGTCTTACATATCAGACTTGTCAGGCTAATGGGGCGATAATTCCCAGGGTCTGTAGTCACTCCCCCATTTATGGAGAGGGATGACTGTAGCAGTGCACCATTTGGTAGGGACAAAGCCTGAGGTGAGGTTGTGATTGAACAGGGCACACAGATGTGGTGCCAGTTCACTTTGTAGTTCATGTAGAACACATCCAGGGATACCGTTGAGTCCCATGGAAGCTGTATTCTCGGCCTTGGACAATACAGCTTTAACCTGTGCTGCAGTAATTCTGGGTGCCTGGCAATCCTCTGGTATTGTGATTGAACAGGGGTAACGCTGGCAGTGAATCTGCCGGACAGTATGTTGGCAATATCTGTTGGCTCAGTATAGGAGGTACCATTGTGCAGTAACTCAGAGCAAACATGGGTATTGCCATGGAGATTCTTGATATAACTACAGAAGACTTTGCGGTTGTTTTTAGTATCTGCCACAATTCTGCATTCATAGCTGGCTTTAGAGGTTTTGATGAGGGATCTCAACTTTTTGTTGAGGCTAATAAGACAGTTTTTCCAGTCTTGGGACTTCACCTTTTTCTGCAACAGTTTCTTCCTTCTATTGTGGAGTTTATTAATTGCAGGGGACCATGACATTGGCTTCCTTTTTTTGGAGGAGAATGTCTTGGTTCTGTTGGGTATAGCTAGTTCCATGCATTCATGTACGTGTTTGTACAGTGCATTGGTGTATGACTTGGCAGTCATGCATCTATTTTCTATTGACATGGGTGCCGTGAAGTTAGCTACCTCTGTTTTTAGGAGCCCAAAGTCAGCTTTGGAGAAGTTTTTCATGGTAGTTATCTTTGCAGGGGGTGTGGGTGAGAAGTGGATTTCCATGGTTATTAGTTTGTAGTCGGATCTAACCAGGGAGGAATTGACTATTGGTGTTGCAACAGTTGCCCATGTTAGTAATAACCAGGGCAAGGATGTTGCTTCCTCTAGTGAGGGTAAGACTGAGCTGGTCCAGGGCATTGGAACTGATGAATTCTAGGAAGCGTTGGGCCAGTGTTTTGGTGCATGAGTAGTTTTCCCAGCTGAGGCAGACATTTGGAATGTTGTACAAAATAACACAGTATAAAACATTTACAATACTGTTTCATCTCATACATTTCAAATGTTAAATTGTATTTTCATACTGAGTTTACCTTGATGACACCTATAAATATATATTTATATCTAGCTAGATGTGTATATATATATATATATATATATATATATATATATATATATATATATATATATATATATATATATATATATATATATATAAATAAGGGGTTGGGTTCTATTGTTTTCTGGAAAGTTATTCATTGCACTTGTAAGTATACATCTGTATAGTGTAAAACGGTTATGATATGTGGGGGTCTTCACCCCCCACACCACCCATTGTGGGGGACTGTGCCCCACACCCCCACTTACTATTTAGTCTAACTCCAGGATCGCTCTACAGTGGGGAATAGGCCATTTATCACTGTCGACAAAATGAGTGTCAGTGAAATGAAGTGTCAATGAAATTAACTTTCAATGAATTGGTCCTGCTGACTTGACTGTCAGTGAAATGAACTGTCGACGAAATGAAGGTGACTCGTGTATACATATATACAATAGCAACAGAAAACAGTTTATGAAAATTATGAATTCATGAAATGGTACCATACCAAACTTCTAGATTTTGAGGTTTTTCGTAACTCACGCATTTAATTTCAAGGGGCACAGATAGGTCAGTGGTACCTCAAGCTGAAGGTGGATCTGGTCCTTAAACATCTGGAGACAACAGACCCAGTGACATTTCTTTTAGATACTGTCTTGAGACACTAAATAAACCTATCAACACCACTGCAGACACTAGACTTATCAGTGATATGGATGGTTTCTGTTTGGAACTCAGTATTACTTATAAATAAGTAACTTATTTTGATCAGGAGCTTCCTATTTCTTCTCAGCATCTAACATATTTGCAACAGATAGCTTAGGCTGTTCATGCTTCAAGATAGCAACTGCTTTTGGTTGCTTCTTATGGCAACTCTATTGACTTCTCACCTTGTCTCCTTTCTGCATATCAAAGAGTCTTGGTTTGTCTGCAAAAACCACACTTTCATCTAATGAATTCATATTCAGTCTCTCTATTAACTGACCTTTATCCTCAAGAGTCAGTACTGAAGTAGATATAAGAAATCAGTTTTATTTTTATATTCCAACAAAGAAATGTGCCAGTAAAAATAGTTGTTCTCCAACTTCAACAGGTGCTTTACTCTCGACTGCATGAAAATGGAACTTGATATAATATGCCAGAATTGCCATTTCTCTACAAAAATAAATAAATACACAATTGAATTTTGTACTTGCAAACTGAAGACCATTGTCTAGTACTTGTTTGTGTCTTTCGGCTTTTCCCGGTTAGGGGTCGCCACAGCGGAACTCTGGTCCGCTAATGATTGGCAGTTGATTTTTACGTACCGGCTTGCCAGGCCTGATGCACAATCATCAACGAAGGTACACCCATTCACGCATGTCTCCACACAGAAGATGCTCTAGCTGAGAATCGAACCGGACAGCGTCTTACTGTGAGGCAACAACGCTACTGCAGCACCACCACCGCGGGTATTGTCTAGTATGACATCAGAAATACCATAGCATACACAAAATAGCTTTCAATACATTTAACACCCTGACTTGTAGCAACTTCACATCTAATGCAAATTTCAAATAGTAAGCAACATAAATGAAACAGAGATATATAATAATGGTAATAATAACAAAGTACAGAAAAACTTTATTAAAACCTACAGCTGTGATCACAGCAGTCCTTCCAGGGTTCTCTTATTGCATGAAAGAAAGCTTATATAGAACACTAATAAACAAACAAGCAATAAAATGAAAGTAATTAAGCATAATTAGTCAAATTAATGTTTTCCAATTAAAATCGATATTAAGATCATTAGGTTTTCAAGTATTGCATTTTATAATGAATGGTGCCTGTTATATATATATATATATGTATATATATATATATATATATATATATATATATATATATATATGTATATTCTTCATTGTAATTTCATTTCTTTCTAATATATTCTTCACTGAAATGTTAACATACATGTTTAAACCAAGCTGACATAGAAGAGTAGCAATGAAATCCTCAGCCTTTTTTTTTATGTTTTCTTTAAAATGAAACACCACAGGGCTATAGTAAGATATATTATGCCCTAGTCCAAATCCAAGTTTGAATTTTCCAAGGATTTTCATATGATTTTGAGGGATGTGAATAGAGATACGTACACAATGGTGTTGATTATATCTCTGTTGATATTCATTTAAGGAAAAAAACATAACAAAAAGCTTGTGGATTTAAGTGCCACAGTTTTAAGTTAATTTGGTTTAAATATGACTGATGAAATTGCAGTGAATAATATTGCACTGCACTGAAAGAAAAGAGGCATAGTTGATTATGAAATTTAATATTTTAAGGCCAAATGGTCTTAATACTGATTTTAATTGGAAAGCATTTAACCATAACTCTCAACCTCTTAGAGCAAGAAATCTGGACAAATCCATAAATAAAAGTGAGACAAAGGCCCAAAAATAGGTACAATTTTTAAATATTGTTCTTACAAACTTGGAAAGTTGATAGAATAACAGGTTTTGCATAAGCATGACTTTTCTGAAGGTTATAAAGTCTGAAACTCAAATATATGTCATTGTTTTCTAACTTCAAGTCTTTAATTATTTGTGACTAATTTGCCAGAAAGTCACACTTTTATGAAAAATGGACCAAAAAATATGAGGCAAAAATCTGTACAGTTGAAAGGTATGCATTTAACTACTTATGGTGATTTGCTTTCATTTTATTGGCTGTTTGTTAGTGTTCTATATAGCTGTGTGTGTGTGTGTGTGTGTGTGTGTGTGTGTGTGTGTGTGTGTATGTGTGAAGGTCTGGTGTGACTGAGGTAAAGACTTTAATAAAGATTTTTGCTGTACTTTGTCATCAACATTATTATTATTATTATTATTATTATTATTATTATTATTTGGTTTGGTCATAGATATGACAAATTATCCATATTCCCTGATATGATTTCTATCAAATTAGACCACAGACACCCCAAAACTATGAAGAGCATCAATGACTTACAAATGCAACTCATGTTCTGTTCAACACTTCTTTTCTAAGTTGTATTATTACTTTAAGTTTAACTGCCTTAAGACAAGATTGTGATTGCCTCCCCAAATGAAAAGTAAAGATACATTTCCTTAGGAATGTGGTCAAGCCTTAATGGAATTTTCTTTCAGCACTTTTTATTCCCTCCAGATCTTCAATAAATCTCTGAACTTCTCTAAATTTATTTTTCTGTCACAGACAGTTACAGTAACCCAGATGTCTTCCAGTTCATCTCATAAGTGGTATTCTTTCTGCACCTCTAACTATGAACAACTACACATATCAGTTATGCATGTCTGATCCACTGGTTTATAAATTACTCTCAGGTCATATTTTTGCATACTGAACAACATTCTATACATCTTTGGTGGTGTCTTGTACAAAGGAGTCTTAAATAAGTACTCTGCAATGGACTGTGGTCACTCTCAGTGTGAACCTCATTTCCATAAACATACTGGTGAAATGCCTCACAGCCATCAAACAAAATTATATAACTTTCTTTTCTATATGAGCACATATTTCTGTCAATCAGTAAATGGTCTCAAAACATATGCATCTGATTTCTCTTCTTGCAAACTCACTACATCAAAACTATGCTGATTTGCATAATCTTGTAATCTAACTGGCTTATTCTCCTCAAAACTCTTTAATGTAGCTGGTAACTACCGTGTTAGTCAATTCAAAGCTCTTTTCTTTTCCATATTCCAGTACCTCACCACACTGCATTCCAGTAATTCCCACAATGCCACACTTAATTCAGACAGAATGAGAATAAACTTTGAAAGATACCTAAACATGCCTAGAAACCTCATATAAGTACTTCTCCATTCTCTAGTGGCAATAACTGTACAAGTCATTTGACCTTTTCAACTCTGATTTCAAGCTCCTTGAAGTTAACATATGGCCCATACACCTTAACTCTGTAACTTTAGTATTGCACTTGCTTCTGTTCTTCTTGAGGTTTGTCTATCTCAGCCTGAATGAGAACTAAATTAATTTACTGGCTGTCATGCTCTTCTCTGGTTACATACCAGAGTATCTTCAATGATGTTAACATCAGTAAGTATTTAAATATTCCATGCTCTCTCTCTCTCTCTCTGAAATACTTTAGATACTAACAAAATACCAGGTTGAAGTCTAAGGAATTTGAATCTTTCTGAAAGTATACTACTGAATGCACACAATTTGAACCTTCCCTCTTTTAGCCTGATTTACCAAAATACCTGAATAACATCTACCAAATTAATAAATTTATCATTTGGCATGTCCACATTCTTGCAAATTAATCCCTATAACTAACTTCATAAATTTAACCAACAAAGACAATGATGAAGGAGGCAAGGTGCTGACCAAAACTCAGAACCAACGAAAACAAAGCACCAGTCCTTAGAGGTAAAAATAAATAAACCAACGGCTGGAATGAACAGCTGTTTATTCACATACACATAAACACCAAATGTATAAAAAAAATAAGCGTTTTTGTCTCCCATGGACTTCATCAGATAGAATAAGGATAAAGAATAAAACAGCCCTCCTTTCTTTTATATAAACCCTTCCCCTTTCCTTTAATTGAGCAATTAACCCAGTGCAAACTCATTAACAACCACAAAACACTTACTAAAATTCTACTTGTTTTATGTGTAAAATCCTACTTGATTTATACATATAATCTTTTAATTAAAAACATATTAAAAAATATATATGTTGTTAGTGAAAGCCAAATTTAAAACCACAAAGTAAAAATTGAATGTTAAAATAAGAATAAACATCACAATATACAAGGTTTTTGAGATGTGTTACCTAAGAATCAACCAAGCTAGTCCACCCTGTTGCTGGTCAAAACTGCCATCTCATGGCCAAATCCCTATATTACACCTACAACTTAACAGCCCTCATCTTCAAAATTGGAACAATGGATATGTGTTCATTAAGATCAGGAAATTGACTGGCCTCTGGTACCAGCTGTCAATAAATTTCTCTAACTTCGATTCTGGTCTCCCAGGGGCCACTCTGGGGGTCCTTTTCCACCTTTTCCAGAACAGAAAAATGCCATCCTGCATCTGCACATGTCAATGTCAACCTTATAAAGTTTAATTACCCTAACCAGTGTGTTCACCCAGTAAATAGACTATGTTTATTTAGTAATTATATCCATGATGTGTATTCTGTGCATTTCCTTCCAGATTTTACTCATCAGTGTGAATGGAACTTTTGTTTCCTCCCACATCCCAAAGACATGCTGTAGGTGGACTGGACACTCTTAATTGGCCCTAGGTGTAAGTGTGTATGTGTGTGTGTGTGTGTGTGTGTGTGTGTGTGTGTGTGTGTGTGTGTGTGTGTGTGTGTGTGTGTGTGTGCGCCTTCTGTGGAAGGTTGGGTGCTGGGCTGGCAACTTAACACCATAAAACTCCACTGTCAATTGATCTGTGGACTGTTGTTCTGCTGTGGCAACCCCTAACTGGGATAAGCCGAAAGGAGATGATGATGAGTGTGAATGAAACTTTCATTGGAGCATGTAGGACTGACAATATGACAGAATCTATCTGATTATGAAGCAGACCTGATAAACGTCCCAGGCCAGAAAATAAATCTTCATAGTTATGCAGCAAATCATCAGTTTTTGTATGTGCATCATACATTTTTTCCATGCCAAGTTTCTGTAAATCAAAAATCTCAAAACTGATGGAGCAGGTATTTCAGCTATCTGGAAATGAATCTTATATTTCTTATTCTTATATTCACAAATAACAGTATTTTTTGAAATGTGATGGCCTAAATAATTAAGTAATGCAATGGAAGGCTTTAGCTTATCCTTCAACCTCAGTGACTTGAATGAACATACCACACATTACACTCTACCTCAGTATCTAGTCTTAGTACATTGCACTCTACTTCAGTATCTAGTTTCAGCCACAACTTAATTTTCAACTTTTTGCCTTCTTTATCAAAATGATTTACCTTACCACAGCTATCAGACAACTGACCCAGTGAAAGACATTTTCTTTTCTCATGTTTATAGCTATACTCAATGCAACATATCAGAGATGTGCCTTTCTTGGTTTATTATTTCTCTGTTTTGCCAAACTTATTTTCCTTCTTTTTGTATGCAGTTCTGCACATTTCTAATCCTTCCAGTAGCTATTAAACTTGATTTACAGTAAGCTCACAAGCTCTGCACATATCTCTGGTTTTATTTAATGTCAAATCACCTTCTCATAAAAATCTGCCCCTTAGTTGACCAGTCTATATACCACACATAATTCTATTCCATACCAATAAGTCATGCAACTCACCAAACTCACAATATCTGGTTGTGTTCTTTAATTCATTTACAAAAGTATCAATATTTTCTCGTGAGCATTTTGACATTGAGAAGAACAAATGACAAATGATGGAAGACTTCTTTATTGGTTCACAACAGTTTTGAAAGCTCTGTTTCATTGCAGTTATACTCTTTCTCTCCCTCTAGAAATTCACAAATAATACACACTTTTATTATGTCTTCCCATATGACAAGCAGAATGTGGTACAATGTACCTTCTAAAGCTTTTCAGATATTTTGCTTGTAAACAGGAATAAATCAGAATTCTGGACCAAGTAGTTCAAGTGTTAAGATAAACTGCATTTAAGAGAAGAATTTCCCAGAGGATATGACTACATCTGTAATATCTTGGTATTTGTCACTGGTTCTATAAATTTTATTATGTGATCTGCAACTTCTTCCAGCTACACATCAATATATTTTAAGGTATACATATCCATCCATGCATGCACTAAAATCCACTTTTTCTTGTTATAAATTATATGCATTCTATGAGGTAGCATGCATTACTAACAGTGATCATTATAGAATTATCTTTAACTTTATACTGACCTTGGCATTAATTTTATATCAAGCAAGATATTTCTGTAAACATTGAAAAGAAATTTTAATAAATACAACTTTTCAGTGT
Source organism: Protopterus annectens (assembly GCF_019279795.1). Classification (NCBI taxonomy): domain Eukaryota; kingdom Metazoa; phylum Chordata; order Ceratodontiformes; family Protopteridae; genus Protopterus; species Protopterus annectens. The sequence goes on along the minus strand of NC_056743.1, from coordinate 1,201,340,557 downwards.
TTAGTATTATGAACAATACTTGAACTGTCCCTGTACATGCTTTGTTCCTTCAATTATCTTCCAAACATGACACGTTTAACAGGACTGTTCTCAATTAAATTCTGATCTTTCTTTTGTGACAGTTCTTGCTAAACTATAACTTTTATTTAAAACAGGGCCTTAGGAGTCTTTTGGTATAACTATTGGCTTTCACTGTTCTCCAAACTTCTGTTTTCTTGAGACAGAGCTGGTTGCAACAACTCTGGCTACAATGCTTCCTTGGACTTCAGTGTATTTATCTTGTACAAATGTCTATGGGCAGGATTCACAAAGCATCCGTGTAAGAGTTATAACTCTTACACGGAGGCTGCAGTTAAACAGAGTGATGTCAGCATGCTCTGCATATTCATGAGAGCATGCTGAATCACACCTAAGTCTAACATGGTCCGTGTAAGACAGTAGGGGGCGTGTCCGTAGGCCGAGCCCTGCAAGCGGACACGCCCCCAGAAGAGTAAAAGTGCCCAAAGTAAACACCCACGACAGAGTCCATGGAAATGTGAATAAACACAATGCAACACATGCCCCCACAGACTATGAACAGAAAATATATAAATGAACATGTGATATATTTTTTTTAAATTGTAAAGATGTTTAACCATGACTGCGCTCATTTGCGCGGGTGTGCCCGTAGCGCAGCTACAGTTAGCAGTCAGTGGGAAAGCATATAAGAACTAAATATGCAAAGTAAGCCAAGAAGCAATAGCGTAGCAGTAGAGACGTCAGCTGAAGAGCAGGCATTCATGATTCGAGCCCCCACAACGCCAACTTTTATTTTTAGCAAAATAAGCACGAAACAAGTCCCTGACAAACATGTACACATATAAAATCACATTTTATGTAAAATGTAATGAACTAGTCCATTTATTTTGAAGAAATGTGAAGTAACAAAACAATAAAAAAATGCCAGATGTGCCTATAGCTGAGCTACAGTTTAACAAGGTGAGTGCATCTGCCCGTAGGTGAGCAGTGGTTTAACAGGTGCAAAATGAGTGCCCGTAGGTGAACAGTGGTTTCACACACTGAAACTGTGTGCCCCTAGCTGAGCTGAGCATACTATGCGTGCTGACAGCAAAATGAGGCGTAAGCCAGCGCACCCCGTTTACATGGAGCTGCGCACCGCTCCAACAAGCTAACCGACGGGCAACGTTGAGCAAGCTGTAACAAAACTGCCTTTACACAGACACACCCCCTAGCCTGTCTAGATAGTCATAAAATATAAAAAGCAGTGGCCAGGTTTGAACCCAGGATACCATGCACCATAGTCAAGTTACTGAACCACTAAGCTATGACAACTGTACTCAGAAATGCAGTAATAGCAAATATATAGGAATGAATAGAAAGTGGAGCATGACAAAGCAGGTTTTGTGAAGTAGATACAATTCCAAAATGGCCAAGCACAGATAAGTGCGGGAAAAACGGCATATATAAGCCCCATAGGTGGGAATACACAGCATAAACGATTGTAGAACTGACTTGCAGCCAGAATGTCAGGTGTAGGTGAGGGTAGTTGCTTTCGAGCACAGAGGTGGGGCATTGAGGAGTCCAGATACATGGTCTGGCTCCTAGTCCACAATCATGAGGCCCAACTCATGCAGGGCCAGGTCCTGTGGGGAGCATATAGGGCTGAGGCGTGGGACCGGTTGGCTCATGATCTTACCAGTGCCACAGGGATTCCAAGGACTGGTGAGCAGGTCCATCACCACCATGCGGACCTGAAGAGACGCAAGCAGGACCAACTGAACCTTTGGATCCAGGAGGCCTGGCAAATGCCCAACGCCCCACTACTGAGTAAGTTACATTTAATTATGTATGTAAGAAATTACATTCGCTGATATTATGGAGGTGTGTATTCCAATATTACTTCATTTATATTACAGCTGCAGGTGTCCATTCTGCGAACTGCAGAGCCTATGGCGATAGGCTGGTGTGGTTGCGCCATCAGGCAGGTCAGTAATCCACTCCCAGTAACTGTAAAGAAATATAAAAGTATGACAGTTAGCAAAAGAGTGCAGTGTAGTCACTAAGTAATAAAATGTGCAAGTAACAGTGTAAAAGTGTTTGCAAGTATTGCTTGATTACAAAAGTGTGTTGCAGTCTGAAATCCAAACAGAAAAATGAAAATGTCTGAAATAAAGTCTGAAATAAAGATGCCCCACCTATAATATCATAGTGCACAACCTGCAGCAGGCTGAAAAGTACAGCTGCAGAAGATGAGCAACTCACATGTGTGAAATATATCCCTTTTGAAATACTGAAGAAACATGACAGAAGTGAGACTGCTAGAAAGGATTGTAATAACTACAGGTAAAACATGTCAATAAAGCCTAGAAGTAAGTACCATCCTGAATAGTAAAATGAAAACAAGTGAGCGGGTGTGAGAAAGAGTTATGAATCCACCAATAAAGTAGTAATAACCCCTGTATAAAGTATATTGCAGTCAGTACAGAATGAAATGAATGTGACAAGTAGAACCAAACTGCAAAATGTGTCCAAAGTGTTGCTGCAGCTGGAATGTGTATCCCAAAATCTGGATATGCTGCTCTCAGTCTGCAATATGCAGATAGTATGATTGTCTGAAATATCAAACATCCACAGTTGTCTATAGCTATATAAAGCAAATGTAGCAGGATGATGTAGCTGAACCAAGCCAGATATGAACGTGTATGAATAACAATAAAATGTATATTGATGTAGCAGTAACAGTCCTATCACCAAATTGAAGTAGTTTTCATATAGGAAACTGTAGTTAGAACAGTAGTGTGTATATATCTGTAGCTATTAGAAATGTACAGCATATGTATTGGTATTCAAAGGTGTTAATAATATATTCTTCACCCCGCCCTATAACCACATATAGGCCATTCCACGTGAAAATGGTATGTGCAATCACAATTAACACCCCTGGACATTTGTCCTGATGGGTCATAAATATTTGCATGTCCGTTGATGCATCTGACCTGTTCATACATCCAAACCTGATGGCCTGTTGCCATCAATCAACCCTGCATGTTGTTGGACTGTGTATTGCTGTTCAAATTATGCATGTGTTATGCTTGCTGTTCAATGGTGTGAATATCTGGGTGTTTGGTTAATGGGAATACTAATGCATGCTGTTACAACTAATTGCGAATGGTATTGTATGTTACTAACCCAAACTGTCATGACATAATGCAAAACATAGAACGACAGGGAAGGCAGGTTCCAGCGGATCCACTTCTCCCACCTCAGCTGGCGAATGCACCTGGCACTAGTGCCCAGTCTGGACCCTCCTCCGGTGGCCCTGTGCCACCTGCGGGTGGAAGCGCTGCAGGGGATGGGGCCCATCCCCCCTCTGCAAGCGTGGCTGGAGGAGAACCACCACTCACCCTCCATAGCGTCCAGACTGTGGTGCGTAGAGAGATCCGGGACTCTGTTCTCAAGCCCCTACGCCAGCTTGAGGCACAGGTGGCACAACTTACAGGCATGCCTGTTGCCCGGCCTACACAGCCCCCAGCACAGCCCCATCCTGGGCAGTGAAGGAACAGTGGCAACTGCCCATGGGTGGGGATATCAGTTCCACTGTTGCCATCTGTGGGCTCATGGGCTCTGGATATCCAAACCTCCGTCCCCGTCAATTGTGTAACCCCCCCACACGTGTCATACACCGCCCCTGTATGCGTCTTGTTTGTCTTGTCTGTTGACCTACCCAACCTACCTCCCCAGCTATACCGACTTCCTTCACCTGACATACCACTCTTACCTGAAAAAAAAAGGGCACTCTGTACCCACAAAAAAATTACGCCCTATACATAGCTGCCCATTCCGCACATATGTCTACCAGACATGGAAACTATCAATTACAATTGGCTGTACAACAAGTATTATTGTTGTCCTTACACCTCTCTCAGGGGTGGAAGGTATCAAATGTCACACCAAATTACAAACATATGCACAGCTGTTGCTGATGAAGAAATGGGCAGCTATGGGCCTTACCTACATCCCTCCTGCAAATCCCAAGCTTGTTTCCCTACTGTCTTACCCTCTTTGTGACCCCTTTTTCACCACTTTCCTGTCTCCCCATTTTCATTTCTTTCTAAGAAAATAGCGCGGGTGTGTGCAAGAGTAAGCACATTTAAGCGGTTGTAAGCGTGTGTGCGCATGTGTGCGTGGAGCTGAACGCCAGTGCGCATGTGTGAGCTCCGCGCAAACCAGCGCTAACCCGGTTACAACTGCTTAAAAGTGCCTTAGTCATTCTGATTGACAGGTCCTGTAGTCAGTTCAAAAGCAAAATAAAATCCCACTGTCAGTCCCGAACCCAGGACCTTGGAAACAGTAGTCTGCATGACTTACCACTAAACCATGACTGTTATACAAGAACATTGTGCTAAAATAAATATATCATGTAATAGTAGGAATGAATGTAAAGGGAATATAGGATGTGTAGTACACAAAGCATGTCATTTAGAATTACTGTCAAAACTAGTGGATTTCCATAATAGTAGTGTGTGAACAGAAACAGCCATGCTAGTTGGTAGCTAGTAGGTAATAATGTCACTGTAGCACCTTGCAAGCCACACACATACTCACAGCAGGATAATCATTGCCCATACCCCACAACCTCTTACAGGAACACATCCGGACCAAGTAATAAAATATGTGGAGCAAAGACCCAAAACCAGGGACACATTACAAATAATGTTACAACAAATGCAGACAGTTCAGAGAGTAACAGGGTCTGCATTTTGTGGGATGTTTGGAAGGGTATGAAGTCTGAAACTTGAATGTTTGTCACTATATTCTGACTTGAGCCCAGAGTGATTTGCCAGAAAAAGCTGTGCATGAGATAGTGACCAAAATATGAGGCAGAAATGTGGACAACCTGCAAATATTTGTACACATGAGAGGTCTGACATCACCATATTTGAATAGTTAAGAGCCTAGACATAGCAACAGTGAATGACTTACAGGGATGCCCCACAGACTCCATGTGAAATGTACAAACAGTAGACAGAAAGGTGTAACAACACATGCAATGGTAACTATGGAGTCCTGAAAGTATTCACCACTTGCATGGCAGAATAAGTGTAGTAATACATATGCTCATGCTAACCCACAGTCACAACTGCAGCATACCACACAATTTAATGGGTGTACCCCACTGATATGTACCATTCCATGAGGCAGATAACAGATGAACCTGAGAGTCTCTGGGGCCTGCTCAGCAGCATACTCAAATACCCTAATAGATGTCAAGGCCCACACCATAGGCAGATCACACTGCATGCTGTAACACCCTAGCAGATATAGCAAGCATTCCAAGGTGTGAATGTACATGGAAAACAGGAAAGCTACAGCAGCACACTACAGTCAGGACACCTAGCAGGCATACACGTAGTGACTGTAAAGGGCAAATATTGAAGCCTTAGCAACAAAGTGCAAGCAAAAGTGAAAGGAAAGCACACACATTAACAGTAGTAGTAGTTGTAGGTGTCAGTGTACATACACAGTTAGTACAGGAAACTGGAGAAATGAATGGAGGAATGTTAATCTACAACACAGCTGGAAATATGAGAGAGATACCAACCTTTACACTCACAGAACATTGTCCACAGCATACCAGCATGGTCCCTGCCCTTAAAATCTGAAAGGGCTACGCCTATCTCACATACCTTTTTATAGCACTGTTCTGAAATCACAGTGAGGACTGCAATCAGTACACAACTGGCTGCATGCAATTAGCAAATGCTGGCTAACAATTGGTGCAGAGGCCATCACATGGACATATGCAGATACCTACAAAAGTATGCTGTACTCCCAGTCCACACATGCAATACTTTCATTGCACCCTGAGGAGGATGTGAGAGAAGACAGACAGAGAGAGAGAGAGAGAGACAGAGACAGAGAAAATTGAAATTAATCAGACACAAACAAAATTGTTCAGCAACAGCCACCTGAAAGCTGAGAACTGGCAAGTGGAGCAGCAGGACAGAAAACCAGACGGCAACACAAGCAGCTGTGACAAACACAGGTAATGTAAAGTAATACTATAAAGGTCTACATACTGTGAACCCTCCATATGTGTCATTGGTCTGTATCCATATGTATATGAAGATGTGTAAAGGGCAGGGGACATACAGCAACTATCAGTGAAGGCTGTACATACATTTGTATGTGAGAGCATCTATGTGCACATATCAATGTAGGTTGACTGTAGGTTGTAGTGCAATGTACAAAGTAGGTTTCACAGTTATGTATGTTTAGTAGTATGTTAGTGTGTGTATACAGTATGGTAGACAAATATGTTGATATACATGTCTATCATATGGATACGTATGTATGTCAAAATATGTATGTATGTATATATATATATATATATATATATATATATATATATATATATATATATGATATGCATATATGTATACATACATAGAGAGAGATGTAGGAATACATAGACAGATGTAGATAGATAGAATATGTACAAACATATATATGTAATGCACACATACAGATATAGATATATGTAGATACATATACATAGACAGACTGTCTACAGGTATGACTGTATATGATGACCTCAACACCCCCTGTCCCACCCCCTCTGTCACTCTCACCCCCTCTGTGCCCCCCTCTCCATATCTATAGCAATATATGTACATCAATATATATATGTGTATATGTATACAGACATATATATATATATATATATATATATATATACATATAGATATATCTATATATATATATATATATATATATATATATATATATATATATATATATATAGAGAGAGAGAGAGAGAGATGTATATATATATTCTGAGTGAGGCACATGTGTACAGATGTATTGCAACAGGTGCCTGGTGACAAAGGCATGGAGTGAACACCAGTGTCAAAACTGGAGTACCATACCCCATTTCAAATCACCTACACCAGTAACCACCAGATATGTGATTGGCTGCCCACCACTGCATGTGTCAGGGGTGAACAGGGTCATAAATGTGTACAATAGTGCCCCAATGATATTCACAGTGGCACACTATTCCTGGAATACCTGCACATGGTATGTGTCAGCAGACATGGTGTGTCAGCTATGGACATGTAGGTCGGTGTACCCCTCCACACCACATAATGGATGCCATGGTATGGACCTCACATGACAGCTACAGATATGGAGAAGGACACAGTGACATGTACAACACTGTGACAATGCACTCAAACACATTACCAATGCACAGTGACTGACAACACCACAGAGTACACACATACTACCCACATAGAGGTTACCACTCCCGGATTTACATACGTAAGTCACACCCATGACAGATGTCCAACAACCATAGTAACACCTCACACCATCCACAACCTAAATGACTGCTGTGTGTCGTCCATGCCACTGCAATAGAGAGCACATGTGTAGGTAAAAGTTCCTACCCACAGATAATACATACCCTGCAATAAACCACACAGTGTTAAGAAGTAAGACTCCCCATGAGTACATGTCACACATACCCCTGCTGAATGTTAGTCAGATAGGTAATATGCCATATGAGTCACCCTGTGTAACTGTGTGACAGCAGCAGGTACCATCACACCACATGTGTCACAATGGTCAGGGTAGCAGAACAGTATGCTGCTGTAGTCCCAGGGGCAATAGCACATTGTATAGTATTGTATTGTAATGTAATGTATTGTGTTGTATTGTATTGGTATGTTGAGGTGCCTCCTTCATGGAGTGGAACCACTGCTGCTGTGCGCCAGTGTACAGGTACATATCCTGTAGTCAGGCTAGTGTTACATAGCACTTCTATATGTGTGTTTAGCTCCTGTCAAAGTTTATGTAGCATGCAACTGGGGATACCATCAGGTCCCAGTCATGTTGTGTATTCTGCTTTCATGAGGGCGGCTCTCACCTGGACATCTGTGATGACAGGGAGGTTACAGTCAGCTGGGATAACTATGTCTTATTTTGGGGGAGAGGGTGGGGTGACACCTTTCCATTTATTAATGATGTTAAGTTTACTCCTGTTAAGCAGTTTTGTTGTAAGTCAGTAGGGGTTATATATATGTTGTTGTCCATGTATGTGTATACATAGAAACAAAAGGGAAAACAAAACTCAGATTGTTAGAGCATATAGGGACATAAAGAATGGTAATAATGGTAATGCCCTGTAGCTTTGCATTTTGCATTTTTAGAATAACAAAATAGTGAAAAAAAGCACTATTTTAGAACAAGTTAAGCCAATAATGTTGTCAGCAGGATGTTAAAACTGTGTTATCAATGCTGAGTTCAATAATTAATTGCTTAATTGTTTAATTGAGTTACTAGTTTGTTATAAAATGTGGGTGCTTGTATACAATTTTATTCTCCTTGAAGGCTTTGGCCGAGACGTCAGAGATTTTATTAAAGAACATTTTGGATACTGTGGTCGTTGTTTGCTACTTGACACCTGCACTGAACCTGTCTGCCACAATGTTGTCAATATCTGTGGTTTCAGTGAAATATTTGTTGTTGTGTACTAACTATGGGCATAGAGGATGGATTCTGACCAGGTTGCTAACATAACTGAAGAAGGCCTTCTGGTTATCTGTAGTGTCCCTCTTGATTTCCCTCTCAAAGTTGCCCATGGATGTTTGTATGATGGAAAATAGATCCTTACTAGTGCTGCTCAGACATGCCTTCCCTTTATGGAATTATGCTCTGTCTTGCAGTAGCTGCCATCTTTTGTAATACAATCTGTCTATGGCTGGGGTCCACCAGACAGGATGCTGTCCCTTTGTGGAGTGTGTCTTGGTCATATATGGGATTGCATGATCCATGCATTCTCGGAGATGTCTGTAGAAAGCATTTGTGTAGGGGTCAGCATTGTGGGTTGTATCTGCCACTGGCCCAGTGGGCTGAAAGGATACCATGTCACTGTTACAAAGTGTAAAGTTTGCATCTGCAATGTTATTCACTATAGTCGTTTGTGCTGGTGGTGGAGGTGGGATATGTATATCCAGGGCAATTAGTGTGTAGTCAGCTCACAGTAGTTGATGATGTAGGCCATACAGTACCTAGATACAAACCCCCAGAGTGAGGAGGTGCTCTGGACCTGAATCAGTGTTCTGACTGCTGGGGTTTGGTAGTATGTCGTATGGAGTGTTCCAGGTACTGTTGCACAGTTGCTGGCTGAGCACTGATACCTGGCCATTTACATGTGTATCCACCAATAGACAGACAGATGCTATATATGTGAGATATGTTGTATCATAACAGTCGAGTAGCATGTGTAGTATGTGTGCCAAATTCTGCTGACATATATTGCTGATATCAGGTTATTTTCTTTTTCAGGTACATGGCTCACCCGCGGAATCCCGCTTACTCTACAGCTGAGGATGAGGAGATACACCAGAGCCTGGTGTGGGATTATGCAATACTCTTTTCCCGCACCAGCCAGAATCAGCAGGAGAGGGCTGCACTGTGGCAAGATCTGGTCCATCGGGTAAATGACATAGGCATGCATAATAGGACATATGAGCAGGTACGACATCACTGCAGTGATTTAATCAGAAATGTCCGTCAGCGTGCGTCGGATATCCACAGGCAACAGGTCGCCACAGGTGGTGGGGTGGCTACACATCCTCCACTCACCAGACTGGAGGGACTACTCATGAGTGTAGTGGCTCCAGTCCGCCAGCAACAACAGCAGCAGCAGACATGCATTATGATGGAGGCTGGAGCCACGCAGCAGCAAGACAGTGAGCGTGCAGGTAATATGCCATATGTATAGTTGACTGTTGTGTACACTGGTAGTTAATGCATGTGTGAGGTGTGTCCTTGGTTTGTAGCTGTCACCATAGTATTTAATGTGCAAGTGTGATATCCTCAATATTAGCAGCTGACCTGTGAAAGGCGACTGTTGTACTACTGACCTGTATCATACTCAGTAACAATGGCACAGTTGTGCCCACTGACATTAGTTTCTTCATGTCTGCAGGTCCCTCCGGTGTAACAGCAATGCAGCCTATCCATGCTGGTGAGTGTGCATTAACAATACCTGTAATAGCCTTGATAGTAATAGTAATATTAGGCTGACTTAGTAGTGCTCTTTGTATGCATGTAGGTGTGTCTGTGTATGTTATCACGCATCCTGAGTACTGTACAATTGTGTGCAACTGTGTGCATGTGTACGTGTGCATGTGTGCATGTGTGCACCTGTGAATGTGTGCATGTGTGCACCTGTGCATGTGTGCATGTGCGCATGTGTGCATGTGTGCACGTCTGGACCTGTGCATATGTGGATGTGTGCATCACTGGTAATGTGTAGACATTGTAAACTGTGTTTCCTGTTTCCCTCCCACAGGTTCTGGTGCTGCTCTGGTGTCATGCAGCATGGAACCTGAATCAGGTGCCATGGGTACTGATAATGATGACATCTATGTAATGGCACAGAAAGGTATGCCAGGGTCCGCCATTGGTCAGCCAATTGACAGTACACAGCTGTCGACCCCATCAATGCGCACAGTTATCCTGCCAATACACCCTTTGTCACCAATGTCCCTAGGTGATGGACAGCATACAGTGGGCATTGACAAGGATAATGTGGTATCTGTGGCACATGCCTCCCCACACAGCAGCCATGGGCATGGTCCAGGGATGGTACCACACAGACAGATGTCCAGGGGTTCTTGTGGGAGCATCCGTGGGTGTACTACCCCTGTCAGACGTGCCCACAGAGGTCTTACAACCTCAGCTATGTTTCGGGCTGTCATGCAGGCACAGTCATGTATGGAACAGTACACCAGACTGGGTCTGAGGGAGCTGACAGCATGTCGCACAGCCACGACTAACAGTATGCGTGACATTGTGGCTGCCATCCGTAATTTCACCGATGTCATAGACAGACATTGTGGGGACATATTAGACTGGTTCCACAACTACATGTCCATGAGCCAGGGCGATGGTGGACGGTTGAGGCGTCAACATGGGCATATGCTAGCAACAGCAGCAGCTTGCAGTCATCGCAAACAGGGCTGCGGCTGCCCCCATAGTGCCAGCAACAGCCCCAGCAATGCTGGGTCTGTGCTGTCATCAGACCGCCCCAGGAGACCACGTGCACGTGGCTCTGGCCAGGCCCGACAGGGATCTGTGTCCAGTCAATGAACAACTGCTTCTGATGACAGTACCCAGTCTGGGTTGTTACTGGATACGGTCCGTAGCACCCCTGCAAGGCACAGGTACCATGTCCGTGGCCAGAGACACTGATCTGTATGACCTGGCAGGTACAGTCTGTGGCTGTCCACAAACACCAGTATATGGCAGCCATGAGGTGGAACTGTGTGCATCCATACACACATGCAAATTGACAACACCTAGGGCTACCGCATACACGCACACACTGCATCAACATTGCCTCACCTTGTACTGCTGTCCCTCACCAACACACATACACATACATGTCAATCGGTAGTATCGGTGGCTGACTCAGGCATACCAAGTTCACACCCTGTGCATATGATGAAACTGTGCCACCTCCTGCAATCTGTAACATCAGTGCAGGTACAGGTTAACATGTTGCTGATGCACAGGGTGACTACATAGACGTGTAGTAATAGTATCATGTTGTTAACAGCACTGTGTGCTGAATTAATTGTGGGTATATCACAGCATGCCTGATGCAGTAAGGGTGTGATTGTCATGTACTGTTGTCTACACCCATGATAAGTACCATAGTGTATCATCTGCACATGTTGGCATACTGGTGGTAAGGACGTCAACAGAAGGCTACATACATAGGTAGCACAGGGGATAAGGTAATGAATGTATTAATACGCAATGATGGACATGTAAACTGCAAGTGGCATGTTGCCCACACTGGACTCTGCAATGCAGATGTTTGAGGATGTTGATATGTGTGCAGTACTACACGACTGGTACAGGACACACAAGAGCACCCTAGCACTGCAAGCTCACATCTCATACCATGCTAGACAGCCCCAACACACAAAACTAACTGTCACAGGAGGGAGAGTCCCCATACATGTCAGGGATACTGTGGTGGCAGGCCAGGTAGCACACATCCTACTACATATGGAACCACTGAGTGAAGGCTCAGTGTCTGTTATTTGACATGTGTATTACTGCAGGTATGAGCACATGGGTTTCCATCCAGTTATTGTACATCCTGACAGTACATGGTCTGTACAGTTGTGTGCTCTGAGACTGGACCCTAGCCATCTGACCTGTGTATTTCCATGTACATGTGCATAGTGCCTGCATATTTGCAGTGTTACCTACTGGAAGTGGTACAGCTAGTTTGTTGTACAATGGACTACATGCAGCCCTGCTTACTGTAGCTTTGTTTGCATGCATGTTTGCTTGCAATTACCCTGGAATACTGATCCCACCTGCAATGCATAGTTACAGAGCTTCGGTGGACTCCTAGTGACATCTGCATACCTTACTATATGTATGTCCATGTCTCACTTGACAGAATGTCACTGTTTGTCCTGTTCACATGTACGTTGCCTGTGACACATTGCATATGACTTACCTGGCATTTGTCCATGTGAGCAGTCATATATGCTACTGCTAACTAATCACAGGCACTACACCCTCACATATTCATCTTCTGTTGAACCACCTGCTTCGCTAGGGACAGCTTGCACCTGTCACCCCTGGGCTTTCAGATATTGGCAAAGGCTCTTGCTACCCCCATAGTGCCTATGTTAGGCAAGGCTCAAATGACAAACCCACCTTCATAGGTATCACAAGGGATAAGAAACTAAGAGTAATGCTACTCAACGCCAGAAGTCTAAACCTCAAGATGCATGCACCCGAAACTCTCCTTGGCATGGAGAACATCGATATCTGTGCAGTAACAGATGCCTGGTTCAGGGCTACCAAGAGCACCCCAGCACTACCAGGTTATACCTCATACCATGCTTTTCAGCCCCAAAACTTGGAAGAACCACAAATGGAGGGGAGTATTGATATTCATCAAAGATACCCACACCTCCAGGTTGGTGGCAAAGCACCAAGCATCAGAGACTATCCATGTGCAACTAACAATGGGTGAAACTGCCTTCCAGGTTATAGCCTGCTACAGACCACCCTCCCAAACCCAAGAACTGCACTCGGCCATCCTGTGAACAGTGGAAATATGAAGGTCTCTCCAAACACCATTATATTGGGTGACGTCAACTACCCAAACATGGACTGGGAGCATGACTCTAGCTCCAACACCCTCAGCCAAAGATCCCTAGAATATATGAGCTCAAATGCTATGGAACAACTTGTTACCACTCCCACAAGAAGGTGAAACATACTGGACCTGATCATCACCAACATGGGGACTCTATGCTCCAGACCAGAAGTGTATCCCTCACTGGTAAGATCGGACCATAAACTAATCTCACTGGATATTCACATCCTGACCCCACCCCCTGCCCAGAACACCACAGTGAACAACTTCTCTAAAGCAAATTCACACGCCTCAAAACTGAGGTGGAAACCTTCAAAGCCCCCGGACCTGTGGAAACTACAGAACGCAGATTCCTCTATAAACGCATTCTATGGACACCTTCAGGAATGCATGGGTCATGTGATCCCAAATAAAACCAAGACCCAATCCTCCAAAGGCAGATGTCCTGTCTGGTGGGGCCTAGCCATAAACAAACTACACAATAGAAGGAGGAAGCTACTAAATGATACAGCAAAATTCCAAAAAGGGAAGGCATCACTGATCAGTATTAGCAAATAACTACAGGCACTCATAAGAATGTCTAAGGCCAGCTTCGAGAGAAATTGCACAGGACACTAAGGATAATCACAAGGCTTTCTTCAGTTATGTTAGGAACCTGGGTGGTAATTCCCAGATATGCTCAGAGGTAGTCCAAAATGTCAATAGAAACACCAAACCCACAGACATTGCCAACATTCTAGCTGACAGGTTCAGTGCAAATTTCTCACCCCCCTCCACACCGACAGGGCAAATATGTATCCCAGCAGAGTGCTGCCCCCCTGACATCTTGGATGCTCAGGTAAGAGCCGCCCTCTCCAAAGCAATACACACTGCATCAATGGGACCAGACAGTGTCCCGGGCTGTGTCCTACATGACCTCCAAGACGTGCTACAACCAAACATAAAACTACTGTTCAATCCCAGCCTTACTACAGGATATGTGTCCAAAGTGTGGCGTACAGCAACAGTGGTCCCTCTACAGAAAGGTGGTGCCTCAACGGATCCTGGACACTATTGCCCCATAAGCCACACTAGCTTGGTCTGCAGAGCTATGGAAAGGATCATCATGGACCACATAAATATAGATATTGGGGACCAACAGACACTGGTTCATACCCAGTTTGGCTTTGTTAAGGGCAGATCCTGCCTCTCAAACCTGGTTGATTTCTTTGAAACAGTCACCAAGGCCATTGACGAGGGGAAGGTGGTCCACACAGCCTACCTGGACCTCGCAAAAGCCTTCAAAACAATACCCCACTCGGGCATTCTAGAGAAGCTCACCAGCTTAAATATGAGCCCCTATGTCACTAGATGGATTGCACACTGGCTCAAGGACAGAACCCACATGGTTAGAACTGCTGGAGCCATGCCAGACTCCAAACCAGTTACAAGTGGTATCCCACAAGGCTCAGTCCTGGGACTTCTCTTGTTTGGTATATATTTATCGGAGGTACAGGCCAACACGGAAGGACTGTGGCTGACCAAATATGCAGATGACTGCAAACTGGCCGCCATAATCGACTCTCCAGCCGACACAAGCATCTTCCAAAGGGGCCTCATAGAAACAGACAACTTGTGCCAGAGCCATGGACTCCAGATGAATGCAAAAATGTGTATAGTCATCCCCTTTGGCAAAATCAAAGTGCCCACAAAGTACCACATAGGTGGTACTCCATTACGTACAGAAGAAGTAATTAGGGACCTGGGGACCCAAGTTGATAGCAATCTCTCATTTGACAACCACGTGGCCAAAGTGGTTAGAAAGGCATTGTATATAGCCCACCCCATCATGAAGGGATTCACATCTACATCAGTGGAGGACATCATGCCTCTTTACTCATCCCTCATCAGGCCCATAATTGAGTACAATCCCCCTGTTGGGATGTACCTTACCAGACACCTGCAGCAACTGGAAAGAACCCACAAGTACCTCACCAAGAGGATCAAAGGGCTCAAACAGATGCCATATGCTGACCGGTTAAAGAAACCCCAGCTCTACTCAGTGGCATACCGCCTGTTCAGAGGCGATCTGTGCCTAATGTATAACGCCATGTCAAACCCGGAATTAATGGGCATGCTGCACCTGAGAATATCCAAATCCCATTGGGCTACACGCATGAGAGACCTGAACCTCAGCACTGAAATAAATAGGACATGCTGGAGGGACAGATTCATAACCCAGAGGCTCACTTCACTCTGGAATAAAATCCCAGTCCAGGTTAGGCAGAGTCCCTCATTGACTCTCTTCAAGAGGAATCTTGATGAGTGGATGGGACATTGTCGGTTTACCCAGGGTATCACTTCTGTGTCACTGTTAGACAAAGGCACAGTATACTAACCTTGGAAAAGGGCATGGCAAGATATATTTGCAATGGATGGCGACAGCCAAACACATTCTGGCTAGGTTCTTAAATGCCCTAGGGCAGATAGCCTAGTATGAAGCTATGAACCTATGAACCTATGTACCTTGTTCCCCATTGGCCCTATGTGCTGTTAATCACCATGGCAATCACAATACTATGGTGGCATGTGCAAAGGTCAGTTGTCAGTCACCTCTATGGTACAGTTGTGGAATATGTGGGTCATGTGGCAATGTCACAGCTGCCACATGTACACAGTCAACCCTCTCCCCTACACATGGACGTACAACACATGTATGAGATGGAACCACATAGCCAAACTGGGGACTAAGCACTCTGAACCCAGTAATGGCATAACCTGTCAGGTGGCATGCAATACTACAGTGACTACAATACCAGTCTGATGTAGACCTACACTGACAGCAAAACAAGCACGTGTACATAGGGGCATTCATGGAGCCTTAGAAAAGCATCCTGCCTGAGCGGCACACACCTCTGCAGCTGGCACACAGGCATACGTTATGCCTGAACACATTACACATAACACATAGCACACAAATCCTGTGTGCCAAACAGTCACAGCCTGTACGGCTAGACAACACACCTGCCACAGTTGTGTTAGCTACCTTTATTGTCCAGTACAGTGTGGTCACGCTCATCAGGCTGGACAAGGTGAAGGTCACAGTGATATGCCCGTGGGGCACTATGGTCCACCACATAACACAAGCATACAGGTCAGTCAGAGGCATGGACACATATGACTCAGTCATTGTCCATGCCACATACCTTCTCCTGCTGTACTTGTAGGGTGCTGACATCATCAGTGTTTAGAAAGGGGAATGTGCATCCTGTATTGTGTTTTCCCAGTTGCCAAAAGGGACATTTCCCTCACACACACACCAACCCCACTCACACACACCCACACACACACTGAGCATTTGCAGGATTCAAACCCCTACCTAACTATGTTATGACACTTGAGATGGACGCATTAGCAGAGCACTCTATTCGCATTACTGGGAGGTTTCCCTTCTCCTGCTGTACTTATAGGGTGCTGACATCATCAGTGTTTAGAAAGGGGAATGTGCATCCTGTAGTCTGTTCTCCTAGTTGCCAAAAGGGACATTTCCCTCACACACAATTGCACACACACTAACCCCCCTCATCCAAACACACACACTTGCCATTTACAGGATTCAAACCCCTACCTGACTATGTTATGACACTCGAGATGGATGCATTAGCAGAGCGCGCTATTTGCATTACTGGGAGGTTTCCCTTCTCCTGCTGTACTTATAGGGTGCTGACATCATCAGTGTTTAGAAAGGGGAATGTGCATCCTGTAGTGTGTTTTCCCAGTTGCCAAAAGGGACATTTCCTTCACACAGACTTGCACACACACCAACCACACTCACTTGCCATTTGCAGGATTCAAACCCCTACCTGACTATGTTATGACACTCGAGACAGACGCATTAGCAGAGCGCACTATTCGCATTACTGGGAGGTTTCCCTTCTCCTGCTGTACTTATAGGGTGCTGACATCATCAGTGTTTAGAAAGGGAAATGTGCATCCTGTAGTGTGTTTTCCCAGTTGCCAATAGGGACATTTCCTTCACACAGACTTGCAAACACACCAACCACACTCACACACATACTTGCCATTTGCAGGATTCAAACCCCTACCTGACTATGTTATGACACTCAAGACAGACACATTAGCAGAGCGTGCTATTTGCATTACTGGGAGGTTTCCCTTCTCCTGCTGTACTTATAGGGAGCTGACATCATCAGTGTTTAGAAAGGGGAATGTGCATCCTGTAGTGTGTTTTCCCAGTTGCCAAAAGGGACATTTCCTTCACACAGACCAACCACACTTACACACACATTTGCCATTTGCAGGATTCAAACCCCTACCTGACTATGTTATGACACTTGAGACAGACGCATTAGCAGAGCATGCTACTTGCATTACTGGGAGGTTTCCCTTCTCCTGCTGTACTTATAGGGTGCTGACATCATCAGTGTTTAGAAAGGAGAATGTGCATCCTGTGGGGAGGCAGACGCCAAGCACACTCTGGCTAAGCTGTCATTCCCTAGGGCAAACAGCCTAGTGTTGACCTCTACACCCATATGTTTAATTGTCAAATGCACATTATTTGTTGCTGATAGACTGTTTGCAGGTCTTTATTGCCATAGCATTCCCTGTTTGTATGAACAACTTGTGTATCTGTGGAAGATGTTTGCATATGGGAGGGATCCACTATATCACGTATGTCTCTGTAGTCATTTAACTGTGTGCACTGGACAGATTGCTGTAATGTGGTTGGTTCCTGGAATAACACGTACAAATACCAGATATGTGTGGCCAACTGCTAAACTGAGATTTGGCCTAAGTGTGTGAGCATGCCCAGTTCAGCCTTCCCATGGCATGTTGTCTGACATATGTCTCATCAGCCTTCCCATGGCATGTTGTCTGACATATGTCTCATTTATCAAAGTGTGTGAGCATGCCCAGTGTGAGCTTTCCATATCTTGAACTCTGCAGCCCACCACATTTGTGGATGAGTGTGAACTTCAACAAATATCTCCCGTTTATGGTTGTGTGTTGTGTGTCATGTTGTGTAGTTACTGTCCAACTGCTTTGTGTGTGAACACAACAGGGATTATACTGTGCCTGCAGGGTTTGCATGGGATACTTTGCATACAGTTGTCAACATCCTTTCACACTGACCTAACACTGTAGTACTGTATAGTGTACTGGTTCAGTACTTTGACTGTGGTGGACAGTATCCTGGGCTTTAGTCCTATCACTGCTTTACATTTCCATAGTGAGCACAACAGCCTGGTTAGGGGCCAGTTGTGCACATCTGACCATGTTGCATTATGTTCAGATATGAACTACTTAAACCAGGCTTGTCCAACATTGGTAGTGTATTCCACAACATAGGTGTACATTTGCAAACACTAGCGATGTGCCCTAGGCCATTTCTAATGCTAGTCGGAGAGTGTGTTTGTCCTTCGACACACATTGTAAGTGGTGTTTGCCATGACATATGTCATGGTTAGTATACTGTGCCTCTGTCTACCTGTGACATAACAGTGATACCCAGGGTAAAGCTACCATCTCCCATCTACTCATCAAGATTCCTCTTGAGGAGAATCGATGAGTGACTCTATGGATAGCCTGTACTGGGAGTTTACTCATGGGTGGGGGTGGCTTCTGTGTTATGGATCATGCAGTACAGCTTGTCCTATGTAAGTCAGTGCTGGGGTTCAGGTCTCTCATGTGCATAGCTCACTGCCATTCAGATTGTACAAGGTGCAGCATGTTTATTGATACCAGCTTGGACATGGCTTTAGACATCAGGCACAGCTTGCCTCTGGGTGGGCAGTATGGCAGTGTGTGTAGCTGCAGTTTGTTTAATCAGGCAACACATGGCATCTGTGCAAGCTCTTTGATACTCCTGGTGAGGTACTGTTGGGGACTTTACAGTTGATGGAGGTGTCTGCTGAGGTACATCCCACAGGGGCTATTGTAGTCAATTGTAATGCTGATGAAGGATGACTGCAGAGCCACAATGACCTCCCCTTATCTAGATCTGACAACCTACATGATTAGGTGGGTATATGATATGTTTCTGTGAACACTACAGCCACATGTTTGTACAATGCAGGATATCTATCACCTTGTGTCCCCAGGTCTCTCATTACATGTTAAGTACGTAATGGGTTAACACCTATGTGGTAATTGGTGGGCACTTACTGTATATCCACGGGGGTTGACTATACACTTTTCTGCAATTAGCTTGCTGACATGGCTATGGCACCACTTGTCTGTTTCTATGTGGCCCTTTTGTGGGATGCTTATGTCAGCTGGAGGGTCATATATGGTGAGCAGTTTGTAGTCCTCTGCAAACATGTTCAGACACAGTCCTTCCATGTTGGCCTGTACCTATGGGACATATATACCAGACGAGGGAGATCCCAGGACCAAGCCTTGTGGGATGCCAGTTATATCTGGTTTGTAGTCTGACATGGCTGCAGCATGTCTGACCATGTCTGTTCTGTCCTTGGTCTGGTTTGCAACCCCTCTACTGACATAGGGGTTTATATTTAAGCTGGTGAGCATATCTATAATGAACACGTAGGGTATTGTATAGAAGCCTTTGCAAGGTCCAGCTATGCTGTGTGGACCACATTGCCTTCATCAATGACCTTAATGACTGTTTCAAATGAGTCAAACATGTTTAGGGGCAGGATCTGCACTTAAGAAAGCCACACTGGGTAGGGTCCAGTGTCAGTAGGTCCCCAATATCTTTATGTCTGCGGTACATGCTGATCCTTTCCATAGCTGTGCAGACTGAGCTTCTCAGGATTCTGGGGTGGTAGTTTTCAGTATCCATTCAGGCAACACCTTTGTTGAGAAGGACCACTGTTGTTGTACACTGCTCTTTGGGTACATATCTTGTGGTAAGGCTGACATTGAGCAGTAGTGTGATATGGCATTCCATTCATCTTGGAGTCCATGTTGGACTCAGCCCAGGACACCATCTCATACCATTGCTGCTGTGTGTTTTGCTTTGTAGATGCTGGCTGTCACCTCAGCATCTGCAATGTCAGGGGGCCAGCAGTCTGCTGGGATAGATATTTTGCATTCTGGGGGGGAGTTTGCACTGCACCTGTCAGGATGTATGTTGGCAATATGTGTGTGTGTTTGGTATGTTGTTTGTGATATTTGTGTGATTCAGAGCATATCTGTGAATTCCCAACACGGTTCCTACCATCAGTTGTGGAAGCATTGGGATTATCCTTAGTGTCCTGTACAATTTGTATCTTCATAGGTTCATAGGTTCATACTAGGCTATCCACCCTAGGGCATTTGTTAGCCTAGCCAGAGTGTGTGTGGCTTTCGCCACCCCTTGCTATGTGAATATTATGGCCATTTATGATTTGCTTTGCTGTGCCTCTGTCTGGACATGACACAGTGAAGACCCCCAGTGTAACTTTATGATCATCCATCCACTTGGCAAGTTTCCTGTTGAAGAGTGTCAGTGAGGGGCTCTGCCTAACATGGAGTGAGATTCTGTTCCAGGGTGTGGGGAGACTCTGGGTTATGTATCTGTCCCTCCAGCACATCCTATTTCATTATGTGTTGAGGTTGACATCTCTCACTCTCACAGCTCTGATGGCTTTGAGTTTTCTGGGGTGGAGCATGTCCATTACTCCTGTGTTGGACATGGCCTTGTACAACAGGCATGCAATGCCTCTGTGTAGGCAGTATGTGACTGCATTCAGCTGGGGTGTCTACAGCCAGGCAGCATATGACATATATTTGAGACCCTTTATCTTCTTGGTGAGGTACCTTTGAGGTCTTTCTAACTGCTGCAGGTGTCAGGTAAGGTACATCCCATATGAGGCATTGTACTAGATTATGGGTGTGATAAGAGAACAGTATAGGGGCACAATGACCTCTGTTGACGTAGATGTGAATCCTTTCATGATATGGTGTCCAATGTAGACAGTCTTACTAGCCACATTGGCAATGTGAGTTTCACATAACAGGTTACTGTCCACTTGTGTCCCTAGGTCCCTGATTACTCCTTCCATACATAATGGTTTACCACCTATGTGGTAATTTGTGAGTACCTTGTTTGGTATTTGGTGGGACATTCATACTGTCCAGTGTCTTCAGGACGGCTGGGTGGGGTTCCTGTGTGTGAGGGTGTGGTCTGTAGCATGCTACAGACTGTACAGCAGTCTTGCCTATGGTTAGTTGCACATGGGTGGACTCCAATGCCTTGTGCATTGTCAGTTACCTGGATGTATGGGTGTCTGTGCTGAATATGGATACTCACCCTCCTTTTATGTTTTGTTCCAGGTTTTGGGGCCATGACGCATGATATGTGGTATAACCTGGTAGTGCTAGTGTGCTGTCAGGAGGCTTGCAGCAGGTTTCTGTCACTGCACAGACATCAATGTTCTCCATACTGGGGATGGCCTCGGGAGCATGCATATTGGGGTTTACACATCTGGCATTGGTCAGCATTACCCTTATGTTTCTTTCCACTTATGTTTTGTAGGGTGGTGGGTTAGTCTTTTCAGCCTTGCCTATGAAAGGCTCTATGGAGGTGGCAAAAGCCTTATCCAATATCCAGACGCCCAGGGTAACAGGTGCAAGCCATCCCTGGAACAGCTGCATGGCTTGTCAAGCATGACATCCCAAGCAGACAGACATTGGATCCCCTTGGAATGACACCAGTAATTGTGCCACTTGTTATAACTGATCATTCCGTGTTTGTACTGTGGCATCATTCTTGGTGAGGGTAGGATGCTGCAAACGGTCAGTGTCATACCGGCCTGGACTACATAATCAGAGAGCTCATCTATGTCTCTTTTCATGTAGTCCGGGGAGGTACATCTCAGGTCATTCACACCAGCATGGACTATGACTGCATCATATTTCTACTTGCTTTGGGGTGACTTGCATACTTGTGTTATGTGGCGTATTGTGGCAGCCTACAGGCAGCTTACTGTACCCTTTCCCTTGTTCAGTCTGGTGTGCGGGACAGCAGTGTGTCTCGCTATGGAGTCACCTATTACAACTGTATCAGGCATGTTGTTTCTCCTTCTGGCCTGTGACTGTTTGGCACACCAGCTCTGTGTACTATGTGTTGCATGTGCTATGTTTGGCGGGTGTTTGGGTGTCTGCTTTGGAGGCCTCTGTTGGTGTGGTGTGTTTGTAATTCAGGCCTCCGGGAATGTTTTTCCTGTGTTTATGTCTTTGGTTTGCAGTTGTGATAGGTCTATGTGGGACTGTGTTTGTAGTGTGTGTGGTTATCTTCTCCTCCTGACTAGTTTTGGGAGTACTGAGTTGAGGGAGCTCAGCCTCCAGTTTGGATAGATGGTTGCATCTCTCACATATATTTGTATTTCTTGGGGGTTGTCTGTGTACTTGGGGCAGGTGTAACATTGCCTCAAGATTCACAGATTCAACTTGTTGTGGCTGGCCTTAGTGGATTGTATGTGTGGACATATTTTATTGCCATACTACTGATCAGTGATTACTTCATTTTTTATGTTTGCTCTATCATGTAGTAGCTTCCTCATTCTCTTGCATGGTTTGGTTATGGCTGGGGTCCACCATGCCAGATGCCTGCGTGTATGGCATTGTGTCTTGTTTTAATTTAGGATTGCATAATCCAAGCATTCTTGGCAGTGTTCATGGAATGGCTGTATTACAGGTTCTGAGGTGTGGCCCATATTTTGCACCTGCACAGGACCTTTAATGGATTCCACATCAGTTTGGAGGAGTGCAAATATTGCTTTACACATGTTTTCCACTGTGGTTTTCTGGCCAGGGACTGTGGTCAGGATTTGTATATCCAGTGTGATTACTCTATGGTCTGGTTTTACCAGTGAGCAATACACTTCTCGTCTTGCCATCCAGTACCCATGTTGCTGATTATCACATCCAGTATGCTTACCCCTCTTGTGGGAGTGGTACGTTGTTCCTGGGCATTTTGGTTTATGGATTCTATGAACTTTTGTCCTACAGTGTTGGGGCTAGTATAATGCTCCCAGTCTATGTCTGGGTATTTTCAGTCACCCAATATAATGTGGTTTGGAGGACTTGATATATTCATGTATTCCAGCATAGGCCAGGTGCAGTTCCTGGTGTTGGGACAGTAGTCTGTAGCAGGCTATAAACTGGGGGGCAGTTTTAGCCACTGTTACTTGACCATGGCTAGTCCATGCTGCTTCTTGTTGTGGTACCAACATGGGGGTGTGGTTATCATTGACAATTATTGCTAGTCACCCTCCTTTTGTAGCTTGTTCCATGTTTTGAGGCTGTACAACACAGTATGAGGTGTAACCTGGTAGTGTTAGGGTGCTGTTGTGAGCCTTGACCCAGTTTTCTGTTACAACACAGATATCAACATTCTCCATACTGGGTGAGTTTAGACTGCATGCATCTTGCTGTTTCAACTTCTGGCATTGGGTAGCATTACATCTAGGTTCTTATCCCTTCTGATACCTATGGAGGTAGGTTTGTGTTTTGAGCCTTACCTATTCAGGGCACGCTGTGGGTAACAACAGCCTTTGCCAGTATCCATATGGCCTGCACTAATAGGTGCATGCCAGTCCTAGCAGGTGGAGCATCATGTCATGCTCAGCATGTCATCCCAGGCTGGCACACATTGGATCCCCTTTGACTAACTGCGATACTTCAGCCAATTATTGCACTTGATCATATCATTGTCATATTGTGGCATGATGCTTGGTGAGGGTAGGATGTTAGTCAGGGTCCTCAGGTGTGCATATAGTACATGGTGTTACATTACTTAACACATGGCATTCATGCCTCAGGTGGTGCTGCAGGGCTGCCTCTGTCAGATGCACATATTACACTCCCTGTACATGTTTGTGAGCAGGTCATGTCATTTTAGGTATCCCTGTTATTATTTCAGTGAGTCAGAGGGGTTATCATTCCCAGGGTTCCTACTGAGCCAGTGTATGTGCTATGCATTGCCACTTTGTCAAGGCCAGGGCATACTGGGCATGCCTCCTTCTGCCTACTGGGGCAGGCTCAGGTTGTTCCTCCTCCGAGTCATGCTCTGCCTGTGATGGCCTTGGCAATGGTGGGGGGCTGTTTGGCCCAGCCCTATGCTGGTCCTGCTTTCAGCTGTTTTCGCAAGATCATATTATGTAGCATAGCACATACCATGACAATTTGGGTACATGTAGTTGGTGTGTACTGCAAGGCTCCACCAGATGTGTCCAGACACTGGAACCGTGACTTGAGCAGCCCAAACACATGCTCTATTACATTACATGTTTGTGCGTGTGCCTCATTATGGCGTTCCTGTTCAGGTGTGTGTGCGTTTCTGATGGGTGTCATCAGCCACGGCTCCAGTGCATAACCTGCATCCCCCACTAGGTGTCCGTGTGGGATGTCCCCATTGGCAAATGTCTGGTACAGCTGCATCAAATGCCAGATGTGGATATCATGGTAGCTCCCAGGGCAGCCAGCACACAAATTCATTATTATGCCCTGGTCATCACACATGACCTGGCAGTTGATGGAGGGGAAGCCCTTGCGGTTAATGTAGGCCCTACCCCACTCACCGGCTGGTGCTTTGATGCATATGTGCGTGCAGTCTATTGCACCCACTACCTCAGGGTATTCCGGTATTTGCTGGAAGAAACGCATATTGCTGGCCAATATCTCACGGACATTGGGGAAATGTACATAATCACCGACATGTGCTGACATGGCATCCAGGAACTGGTGCAGTACCCTGGAGGCTGATGCCTGTGATATCCCCATCATATCACCAGTTGGTCTCTGGAAGGTACCTGTTGCTAGTATTCTTAGGCCAACACATACCTTGGTTTCCACTGGGATGGGTTCTCCTCTGTTGGTTCTGTGTGTGAGGCGTGGCCTGCACAGCTCCACTATTTGCTGCAGGAGGTCTCTGTCCACTCTATAGCACTCTACTATCTCCAGCTCATGTAACCCGTGGTAGGTGACCCTGGGCCTGTACACTCTTCTCCGTCTCCTCACTGTGGGTTGTCTGGCACCATCTGCATTGTCACCACCCTCAGCAAGTCGCCTATATGACAGCTATGGCAGCCCCTAACATTTCTGCTCTGAGTTCAGCTTTTTCAGTTTTCACTTCTAATAGCTTACTCCTGTCTTGCAGTGTCTCTTGAGAGAAACATCTTGCACTGCTGTTTGCAGATTTTTAAGTGTTGGGCTGAGCTACTATTCTGCCTGTGTAATTGCCTACTTCTAATTGTTTTCACCTGCTAGCTCCAGCAGTATTCCCTGCTAGCTTCCTACTAATTCTGTTGCTTCCTTTTTCCTTTCTGTTTCCTCAGGGGGGAGCAGCATGTATACCAGCAGAAACACACTCACAGTGGCTTACACGCGCGCACACATGCTTACATGGTTCAGAATCTGCTTATTCGGGTTAAAACGCGCGCACACCTGCACAAACAGTGTTAAACATCTACCAACACGCTCCCACATGCTCAGTCTGCCTTACTCGCGCGCACACTGTCTTACTCGCGCTTCATGGCGCGCACACGTGCGCATGCACGCCCAGCAAGAAACTTTGGTGTAGGCAACAGTGTACACCTTCCATTTCTTGACTTTCCCATGCTTATGTTGTGGCACTCCTCTTTCCATGATATGTGTCTGACATATGTCATGTAACTTTCACCTCCAATGACCTGCATTTCTTTCTGCCATTCCCCCCTGTGATGTCACCTATCTCCTACTCTGTTCCTCCCCCTTCTGTAACTCTTACACTACTCAGAATGTGCTCATTTGCTATGTGACAGTGGAATTCAGTATCCTAACACTCATTTGCATCAGATTGCCTACTAATGCTTAGTTACATCTCTTAGACTCAGCTTCCCCCCTTAGCAACCACTAAACGGTGGCCATGTTGTTTTTGGTCTGCTGGTCCCTGCATTGTAAATCCATGTATTGCATAAAACCCACATTTGTGGGTTTATAACCTTCATTTTTATGTTTTATACAGTGCAGCCCGTTTGCGCGGGGCTGTGCTGGGTTTAAACATCGGTGATCTCCGAAAAAAAATTATATTTTTATTACTTTTGCATCAGGTTACCTTGCCAATGGCCACATATTTGGCCATTGGCATGCTGCCTGACACATATGCACCCTTTATTTGGAGCTGACATGGCTCCATTGTGTTTTGAGAAACGTACTCAGTTGTCAACTGAGTACATTTCTGCAGCTAAAACGGCTCTTACACGGGCTGTTTTGGGCTTCCTGGATCGCTAATCAACCTCATTTGCATGCTATTCAGCTGCAAGTGAGGTGATTAGCTTATCCACGCCCACTCCATGTAAGATACGTTTTAGCTGGTGTCTTACACGGACTTTGGGCTGTTCCTGGATTGCGAAGGCTGCATGGAGTCTTACACTACTCTTAGACTCCGTGCAAGCCTTCGTGAATCCTGCCCTATGATTCCTTCTATACAGGTTTTCATCTTCCTCATGAATAAACAAAAGTTACATACTTATCATAGCATTAGGACTTCATAATCCATGTTCATATACTTCAGCTCAGATAGCACTAGTCGCCACATGTATTACCACAGCACCAGAAAACGTTGCCAGGCTCAAACTCCTCAGAGCTCCCTTAATGCTTTGCATCTTCTCTCCTTTCCAGATCTGTAAGATGTACTAGAATAACAAGTACACTAACAAAACAAGAATAACCAACACATATGGAGTACCATACTAATCCTCCATATATCCCTCCAAACCACCCCAGGTCAGGGATGGGGGAAGGCGAGTGAGTACATCGATGTGAATGAATATGGGTCAATAAGATCAGTTATTATGTTAAGTATATAACTTTCTTATCTTACATGACCTAGTCCATCCAGTTCAACAAAGAGGACATAGTCCCTAGTTTCTCTTGGGTAATATGATGACAGAATACCTATCATGAATGCTGACTGAAAAACAGACCTAGATCTGATGATCATATTCAGCTTACATTGCTTTGCAAATGTACACAAAAAGCTTATGGTGCAGCAGCACAAATGTCATCCACCAAAAAAGTCTTGAGAAAAAAGCAGAATGTCTTTCAGGGTTGTTGGGCAATTCTGTTATTTTTCTGATAAAAACAAAACAATACATTCAGAAAGCCACCCAGACAGGATTACTTTAAAAAAATTTAGTATATAGAAGTCAAAACAAGTTGATAAACATTTCTAATAACTTGCAATATCTATCACACATTTTTGACTCTGGAATAAGTTTCTCATACCTAAAGGTGGATTTAGCCGTAACAACTTATACTTTAGCAAGAACTGCCCCAAAAGAAAGATCAGAATTTAACTGAAAACTTCCCTGTTAAAGATGTCATGTTTGGAAGACAACTGAAGGAACAAGGCAGGTACATGGACAGTTCAAGTATTGTTCATAATACTAAACACTGAAAAGTTGTATTTACTGAAATACATATCATGGATTATGAAGACCTAAGGCTATGGTTTTGTCCAAATAGACATGCTCCCCTTTACTTGAGTAGTGAGTAAAAATACATGCAAATGAAATTATTTAAATGTGGGTCTGTGGCTACCTCTGGCATAAAAGATGGGTAAGTCCACAACAGCACAGATAAGGAGTCTTAGAACACAAGATGTACAGTTTAAGGTTATCCAGGTTAGAAACTTTAAATCTTCTGTAGAAGATGATTCAGAAGGCAGCAGTTATTTTTTATTAGCATAAAGTTAGGATCCAAGGTGGTATAATTTTAAGGGGAATCCCAAGAAGGAAGTACGTACCAAAAATGCCTTACAGACCTAAAAAGATGCCAAGAAACTATAATGGTGAAAATTAGAAATTACTGTTTTATCCACCTTTAGGTATGAGAAACTACTTCCAGAGTCAAAAATTTGTGATAGATATTGAAAAACTGGTTGAACTTGAGTAAAAAAAGGGGTGTAATCATTGAGAAGCCATCCAAAAAGAAAACCTTGTCCATTAACTCACAGATGTCAATCTGATTCAAGGTTTCTAGTCAGAACTTAGAATTTAGACTATCCTTAGTTGGTAGAATGGGTCCCTGGCTTTCAGTGAAACTGGAGAAACCATGCAGTTAAGCGAGGGTAATGAAGGTCCCAACCAGGCTTATTTGACAGTTGTGTGCAAGGATAATCCTGAATGGTTTCAGGCAGAGAGGCTTTTCCAAAAGGTAGGTGTACAGCAGGGGAACAAAATTTTCTGAGGCCAAAACAGGTCTGTCATGATGACTCAGACATTGTTCAACACACAAAAATAATAATAAACAACATTTACACTACAAAGATTCTGGAAGTTTACAAGAAGTTTATTCTGCATGGCACTTCATCATGAAGCCTTGTTGGAAAATAAAAATTATTCAGTTAAATTATATAGTCTTAAAACAACACCACATAATTACCTCAATTAAACATTTTAAGAAGCAGATGATTCACTGTGATACACATTTCCATGAAAAAGGAAAATAGAGTGTACAAATTATTTTTACAATTCTCATAAATAACATTTTATTTTATTCTGTTTTGCTTACTGGGTAGAACAGTGATCAAACAATAGCCAGATAAAAGCTCAGACCGGAACTGAAGGCTCAGCCTTTGTGAAAAAAAAATCATTATAACATGAATAGCAAATTGGAAATGAAAAAATGTAGCAGTTATATAAACATTCTAATCACATAACTGAACTAACACGAACTGCAATTCTAACTAATTCATATCAAATATTGCAACAGAATGTTTAGTTTTTAATACCTTTGACAACAAAAATTTGTTTATGTGTGTATTTATTTTTCTGTTTATCTATTTATTCATTTTCCTTTGTTAACTGGGTAGGTGAATTGGACTGTGGACTCTTTTCAGACATGATCCAAACCAGGTAAGCAAGTACAGGGTGTGACAATAGGAGATACTGGCAGCCATGCCAGAAGTAGGGCAGTAGATGGACTTGTGCCAGCACAGCTAGCTGGAATTTTGTAAATAATTATGTCATTTGTATAGCAAACTGATTTGCACAGTTGCTTGTCCTGAAAATGTATTTGTGAGGTTTGATTGTGTTGAAAAGGTATCAACAGTACACCCTGCTGGAATGAAATGAAATGTACATGTATTATTGTAACTGAATTAAATCTGTATGTTTTAATAGAGGACACTGGGACAGCAAAGGTTAACCAGTTAGCTTAATTTAAGAAAAATAAGGGAAATGTAAATGAGCTATTAAACCATTAAAACAGTACACTACAGTGCTGAATAGGAAAGGAGAAATTAGGTCTGGAAGATGCCTTTGTTCATTAGCTCAGTAAAAAGAGAGGAAGCCACAGGCACTGCCATAAACATTTAAGATGTGCATTGTAGCTGTCTATGCTAAATTTCTTTCTCATCTTCAAAGAGCGTTACTGTGAGAATCCATTCTGCAAGTCACCTTGGATATTATACTTTACAGGGAGTAATCTCTAAGGAAGGAGTATTCTGTTTTGGGGAACCTGACTAGAAAGATCACTTGCATATTTCATTGTGCCTTGCTTTATCAAGTAAGTTATTAGGGAATAGTAATTCTCCTCGATTCAGTCAGGAATATAGTAAAGCTTAGTTTAGATATTGTTTTTCCTTATTTGTATGAGCCTTTCCAATAATGTTATTTTCAATATTTCCTCTGATTTGAACTCTGTGGTTTACATACACCAAGTGCATGATAATGGATGGATAATATTTGTTTAGTATTTCCAATGTACCATTTTGCTTTACCACAGCTACAGCTAATGCCATAAACAACTGTACTCATTTGACAGGTGAAATGTATTTGCAGTATGAAAACCTTTATGTTAATCCTTACTTATTTAAAATTTAACACAAATTTACAAATAATGCACCTCACATATTCAAAAATACCCACACTTAAGTCTGCATTTCTGTGCAAGGGTGTCCCAAATAAAGTATTTGCTCTAAATTCAATGGTTTTCTATATGGGAAAATCTAAAATCTGGATCACCCTGAGTGGGTATGAGGGGCCCCTGGCTATCAAAGAAACTGTGGAAAACCAAACAGATAAGTGAATTAAATAAAAGTTCAGGTAAGGAAGACAGGAAAGGAGATCCCTGAACAGTTTGAGGCAGATAGGTTTCTCCAAGAGGTGATGCCACAGCTGGTGGAACCATTTTTTATTCCAGCTATAACAGGGCTAACAGGATGGCTTTGCCCTTGCTCTGCATGGCTTTGTTTAGGAATTTTGGAATGTGGAAAAGTGGAGGAAAGAATTGTAGGAGGCCTGGAACCATTTCTAAACCATGGCATCTCTGGTTATCTGTCCCTGTAGATTGATTAGGCAGAAAATGTTGTTGTACTTGGAGTTGGTTAGGAAAGCAAATAGGTGAAATCAAAGCTTGCCCCAATGGCAAAAGACAAACTTAGCCAATGAAAGACTTAGGGATCACTCACATTGCATCAGCAAGCAATGGCTGAGCCTATTAAGAAGAGAATGAGCCTGTCTGGGAATGTGTGTTGCTATCAAAAGACAATGAAATAATATTACCTGTTTCCACAGTCTCAAGGCCATTGGATAAAGAGGACAGGAGTGGTTTGCCACATTCTTGTTGATATACTATCATACTAACGTGTTGTCTGAGTGGAGGGAATCATACTCAGACGGACAGAGTTTCAAAAGGCCTGCACATCAAAAGGACCAGCATCATCTCAACAATATTTATGTGCAAAATGGCCTTGTTCTGTGATCAATTGCCTTGGCTGTCTGCCTTAAATAATGCCTTCCACCCTAGAGCAGACACATCAGTGATGTTTGTCATGCTTGTGGAGAAAGGGATTACTCACAGCTAGCATGTGGAGGTGATGTCACCAAAACAAGTGTTAGTGGCACAAATTTGAGATCCCTACGTGGTTTGTCATAGGGTCTGTACAATGGGACCACTGAACCTTGACAGTCTATTGTAAAATCCTTATCTGCAATGTATAATAAGTTCAAAACAGATAGATTTAGTATTAGGAGGAACAAAAACATTAATTTCAAGCGTATTTAAATATGTTACCAATGCAGGTAGAAGAAGGCTATCCTGGGTATACAGAGAGTGCTGAGAAGCATACTTTTGGCAAACATCAAGAACTGAAGCAATTGTGAACTTCCTGATATAGGAATTATGTACATTCCTGTCGTGACATTAAAAGCCTAAATGCTTGGAGAAAATAAAAAACATCTTGCAAAGGACACCATGAACATGCACACTAGCATGACACCTAATACTTTGAGGCATAAGGGCACAGTCACTGTTTCTGAGGAAGGAAGTCACACCTGTGACTGAAGATTTAAGACTGTTGCTGTGCAAGACAGAGCAGCTAAGCAGAATTCTATAAGCATTATTGCCTGCAATGACTATCTAGATCTTAATGGTGTTCACAGAGATCTCCAAGGATAGAATAGTTGGAGTAGAGACCCTTTCACTTGTATCGATGACTCCTGAGTGGGGGTAGCTAGAAGTCAGTTGTTCAAGTAAGGGAAAATTTTTTGTTGCTGATATTTGAGGTGAGATTACAGTGCAAACATGCATTTGGTGAACAGCCTAGAGAAAGTGATGAGACTAAATGGAGGCACCCTGTACTGAAAATGATTTGAGTCCAAACTGGAAGATGAGAAACTTTCTGGACTCTAGAAATTCTGACATGCAGGTGAATATTTCAGCCTTTTATCTGCAGAATTTGGACAAGGCAAAAATAATTAAGGAAAAGGTCCCAATTTAGGGGTACTTTTTAAATACCAGTACTATTAACACAGGATTTCTCAAAAATGTCAAATTTTAGGAGGGATGTGCAAAATTCTGAGCCAAATTTAAAGGTGCCCCTATGAATTAGGAACAGTTGGGAGGTTTGTGTGCAAGAATGCATCTTGGAGGTCCAACCAGCATACCCAGTCTCTCTCTCCACCAAATAAGAAATGACTGACTTCACCACAACCATCCAGGACTTTGTTTTTTTTTTTTCCCTATGGAATGGTTGTGATTTTTTACATCTAAAAAAGATCTAAGGTCTTTTGTTTTCTTTGGAACTAAAAAGAAACCTTGAAAAGTATTTGGATAATTTCAAATCTGGTAAATACTCCTGGCTCATTCTTTTGCTTAAATAGTTGAGCTTCTATTTTCTGCCAAAAACTTCTAATGTGGTGGGATGTATGGAAAGGGCCACAACCTTCTGATGTGGTGGGATGTCTGGAAAGTTAAGGAATGGTGCTCAAGCAAGAGAGAAAAAGGCTGGTATAACCTATGGATATACTTTTCCTTATCCACTTGTCCTTCATGATGGCCTTAAACATAGGAATGTGGAGGGACACTCGACTCCTACCTACATCAGAAAAGGGACAATCAGGGAAGACATTAGGAGTTCTGCAAATGACCCCTCCAAAGGAGGACTGCAAAACCTGATTTTATTGATAAAAACTGTCTTACTGGCAGCATCTGTTTTGGAAACCTACTTCTCCACATTGATCTCTAGCAGACCACTGCCTGAAATCTTGCTGCTATCTTTTTAAACCATAATTTATGGGCACTGTTCTACTTATGAGAAAAGAATATTGATGCTAACAGACATAAGCGTCCTTTTGTCCTGCTTATGCTTTTGCAGCTAGGCTTTTTTCTTGGGTCCATATAAGAGTTACCGTTGAAGGGCGCTTTGGTGTACAATACCTTGAAGTTCTCAGCAAGTCACAGTACTAGAGCCCGGTATGTCTGTGAATAGTAATGCCAGTCCTAACAGCTCAGGCTACTCTGTAGACTGGGTTATGAGCTAGTAAGCATGGTGAAGTTGGACATAGTGGAAAATTATGACATCTGTGACTCCATTTTCTTAGATGACAATATAGCAACATGCAGGACAGCTCATTGTTCAGTTCATGTTGAAGTCTAATCACATGAATCAGTTTAACACCCTGAGAGTAAAAGTAGATACAGCTGCTCATCAATTGGCAACTTTGCTACAGATTGCTGAGAATCTGTTTTCACCTGGAGCAATCCATTACCGAAAAGACAAAAACAAGTTTTTTTTTCACTTTTTCACAGTTACTTAAGATATTTGCTGATTTTTCTGCACTTTATATAAAAAAACTGTACTGCCGACTGTTGCTTTAAGTTGTTAATTGCAC